>NW_004444046.1:616663-625798 GCF_000243295.1 Trichechus manatus latirostris | reverse complement strand
TAAGGATATTGTTGATGTGTTGTGAGATTGTTAACCATTGTCATAGGGCAACATTTGTAGTAACTGTTAAATATGAATCTATTTTGTTTTGTAAGCCTTCATCTTAAGTGAGAATAACAGCACAATTGGAAATGTGTAGTCAATGTCACTGAACTGTGCATGTAGAAATTTTTGAAATGGTGTATCTTTGGCTAGGTGTATTTTCACCAAAAAAAAAAAAAAGGTTGAGAAGTTAGAGGGTTAAAATGTTGTGGGGTTGTTAACCAATGTCATAAAACAATATGTGTGTTACTGTTTCATGAGAAACTATTGGTTCTGTAAGCCTTCACCTGAAGTACAATAAAATATAAGAAAAATAAAAAAATGTAAAAAATGTAAAAAAAAAAAAAAATTATTTTGATGGTAGTACTTCTGTGATTATTCCCAGTAATAACTTTCATACAGTAGCTCCACATTTTGCTACAACTAAAAAAGGAACAGAATATTCAATAATCATATTTCTAAAGAAAGCAGAGATATGTTGAAGCAATGAGGGCTAAACCCAAGTGGAAATAAAATTATGGAAAGCAATTGATTGATTTGGTTTGTGTTTCTTTTCTTAAGAAACATAAATTTTAGAGCATCCAGGGAGTAAAAGACTTACTACTTTCAGAGAAGAAACAATATAATTTTTATTTGACATTTCAACAGAACTATTGAAGCCAAAAGCCTATATGGAATGGAGAGGATTTGGGTAAGATTTCTGGTTTGGTGAGTGAGGACCTCCATATACCTGTTCCTCCATAAAATCAATGAAAATACTGGCAAAACTATCAACATGTACTGTTTCTCAGAAATCTGAAATTTAAAAACAAGCTTACAACAATCTGAAGAACATTTACTCAAGAAAAAAACAGCTGCACTTCAGTAAGAACAGCAGAGTTTGTGGCATTTTTAACTTGACCTATTCCTTCTCCTCAATTTCACCATAGCCTTGAAAACCATCAGCCTTACAACCACAATATCCATGAAAACTACCAGCATCACAGCAATGAGAAAAGGAAAACTAGTTTTGGAGATCCTCAGAAAGCTCTTCCCTAAAGCACTGTCACTATTTGATTTGTCTAGCAGCTCCCTGGAAAATCCTCAACACAGGGTATTGTCGTAGTTAATATTACTCAGCTCTTTCTATGTAGAAAAATCCCTAACCTCAGGGCATTCATAAAAAACAACAAAACAAACCCCCCCACCCCACCCCCCCAAAAAAAAACTGCAATTTTCTAACACAATTGTCTCAAACTGAGATAAAAGCTGGTGCAAACACGATTCTGGCCAAATACTTAAAAGAAGATCTGGGAAAGGAGATGTCTATATGGGGTTTTGAAAATCTTTCACGTATTCTGTGGATCTAGAATGCTACATGAATATTCAGGGTTACTGACATGCCTATGAAAGACCTGGGAAGCCCAGTGGATCACCTCTGGCTGCACTCAAGGCATTGCACAAGAAGGAAGTGAATGCTAAGAAAGACTAGTAAAAGTGTCTGAGAAATTAGAGTACATCCAACACATAAACAGAGCCTCTCAGAAGGAGTAGGATACTTACCAGTTTAAAGCATTTAAGGAATTTTCTTATCAGACATTAGCTTACCACTAATCTAAATAAGCAGAAAATTGAGTGGCTTCTTTAAATGACTGTATTAGAAAATAAGATCTAGTTTAAATCAATATTCAAATCAATATCCACCAGCAATGGATATGGAATGTGTCGCTAATTGCCTCAATCTAGGTTTTCACCTTAAAAAATCTAGAGAAGAAACACAAAGCAAACCAAAGGCATGCAGAAAGAATAAAATCATAAAGATTAAACCATAAATTAATGAAATAGAAAATAGAAAGCCAATAGGGAAAATCAATGACACCAAAAGTCAGTTCTTTGTAAAGATAAACAAAATAGACAAATTCTTTGCTAGACTAACCGATAATAAAGGCAAAGAGGCAGGTCATAAAAAAAAGTGATAAGAAAAGAAATATTATTAATTACCCTTAAAAAGTCAAAGAATTATAAAGGAATGCTGTGATTAACCTTCTGCCAACAAATTCATTAATTAACACAGCTGAATCAAAAAGAAATAGATAATATGAAAAGGTCTATAATAAGTAAAAAAAAATTAATTAGTAATTAAAACTATTTCCCCCCTCAAAAATTCCAGGCCCCAGATAGCCTCATGAGGAATATCATCACACATTTAAAGAAAAATTAATGTTAATATGCTGCAAACTTTTCCAGAAAAGATAAAAGGAAAGCATACTTCTCAACTCATTCTATGAGGCCTTTATCACCTGGTGTCAAAACCAAAGACATTCCAAGAAAAGAATACTATAGATCAGTATTCCTCATGAACGTAGACACAAAAATTCTCAACAAAACATTAGTAGATGAAATTAAAATTGAACAGCGCAGAAGAAAAAGACAAAGAGTATTAGATTGGATTTTGGAAAAAAAAGCAGAACATTATATATAAAAACACAGGAAGTTTGGAAGTCATAGGTGGATAATAACATAACATAACATAACATAACATAACATAACATAACATAAAATGGTTAAAATATGTTAATAGCAAAATATATATTAATGGAATAACGTTATCAGAGATAAGGGTGTACATTGATTATTCAAAAGAAATATATACAAATCATGTATTTGTATGAACCTAATAAGACACCTTCAAAATACATAAGGCAAAAGGTTAATGACATGAAAGGAAAAATATACAAGTCCTCAATCCAAGTTGGAGGCTGTTAACATAGTATTTTTCAATAAATGATAGAACAAGCAGAGAAAATGATCAATAAAAATTTTTAAAAATCGAAACAATATACTCAATTTGACATAAGAGACATTTTAAACACTACACCAAGAAAATTTTTCTTGGATAAATATGGTCCACATACCAAAATGTACCATATGCTGGCTCATAAAAAAAAAAAATAATAATAAACCCATTGCCTTCGAGTCAATTCCAACTCATAGTGACCCTATAGGACAGAGTAGAACTGTCCCATAGGGTTTCCAAAAGTGGCTGGTGGATTCAAACTAATGATCTTCTGGTTACTGGTCAAGCTGTTAACTACTGCACCATCAGGGCTTGTCTCATAAAGTAAGACTCAAATATATCAAAAACATAAAATAAAAAAACCGTATTCCTGTACCAGAGTCTCCTTCTTCCTCTGTTGCTCCAGGTAAATAGAGACCAATAATCCTGCCTTGGATGACCCCTTGAGGCTTTTAAGACCCTAGGCAATACGCAGAGAAATAAGAGGTAGAACAGAAACATTAAACACAATATTAGGCCAATTAACTGGCATATCCCATGAAACCATGACCTTAAACTTCCAAGCCAAGGAAAAAAATCTCATAGGTTTTTCGTTGTATATAAGCAGCTTCAGCTGCTACTCTTTTTTTGTTGTTGTTGTCATTATTGTAAATATATCTATCACACTTTTGCCAATTCAACTTTTTACAGGTATACAACCTATTGACAGCAATTACAACAATCAGCTATGCAACTGTACTCTTATTCAATGTGTTTTTTCTATCATTGTTAACCACCCCATTCCCTCTCCCTTCTGGCCCTAGTTACCACTAATAAACTTTGTTATCTATAGGTTTGCCTTTTCTTGTCTTTTTATACAAGTGAAGTCATACAATATTTGTCCTTTTCTAATTGACCTGTCTTATTCAGCATAATGTCTTCAAGCTCCATCCATACAGGAGCCCTGCTGGTGCAGTGGTTAAGAGCTACAGCTGCTAACCAAAACGTCGCCAGTTTGAACCCACCAGCTGCTCCTTGGAAACCCTATGGGGCAGTTCTACTCTGTCCTATAAAGTCGCTATGAGTCAGAATCGACTTGACAGTAACAGGTTTGTTTTTTTTTTACTGGCTGAGTAGTATTCCATCGTAGGTATGTACCACATTTTGTTTATCCATTCATCTGTTGATGGGCATTTAGGCTATTTTCACCTTTGGCATTATGAATAGTGCTGCAATGAAAATTGGTATACAAGTCTCTGTTGGAGAGTCTGCTTTGAAGTTTTGTGGGAATATCCCAAGAAGTGGAATTTCTGAGTCATATAGTAGTTCTATTTTTATTTTTCTGAGGCATTGCCACACTGTTTTCCACAATGGCTGTACCATTTTGCATTTCTGCCAGAAATGGATATGGAATGTATGGCTAATTGCCTCCATTAACAACTGCCTTCTTTGCCATGAAACCCAAAGAACTAGTTAGTGCCCAACTACCATTACTGAATATTTTGGTCAAAGATTCTATAGAAGAATCTTGATCAAAAGGGGAAAATGCAGAACTGAATTTCAAATTATCATGGACTTCAGACTTTCTAGGGCCATGGAGGCTGGATAAACCCCTGAAACTATTGCTCTCAGATAGTCTTTAAACCTTATACCAAAAATATCCCCTAAAGACTTCTTAAAACCAAACAATAGTCTAGCTTAACTAGTAAAAAATGTCAGCTTGAGCTTTACGCTTTTTTAAGAACTATTTATATGGAATGAAAATGACAATAGCAACTCAAAGGATTAGATAGGAATCTTAGAGGGGCAGTGAGTTTATATTAATGGGGAAAAACAACTCAGAAAAGCAAGGTGAGAATGGATGCACAATTTGAAGAATGCAATCAATGTCACTGAATTGTACATGTAGAAACAGTTGAATTAGTGTGTGTTTTGCTGTGTATATTCTCAACAACAACACAATTTTTTTCAAAAGTATATTCTATCAATAGAACGAAATTATACTAGAAATTAACTGAAACTTACTAGAAATTGCAAATAATTGAAATCTAATCAACACAATTTTTAGTCTATATCCCATTGTCTCATTGCTGTTGAATCAATTCTGATTCATAGCAACCCTATGGGAAGAGTAGAACTCAACCATAGGATTTCCAAGTAGTCTATGGATCAAAAAAAATTGAAGATATATTGAACTGAAAAATACCAAAATGAGTAAAGAGAAAATTCTTTGATTTAACTTCTATTCTCAAAACTCTAGATAAATACAACAGAGAAAACTCAAATATATTTTAAAAATAAAACTAGAAAATAATAAGAGGCAAAATCAATGAAATTAAAATCAAACATAAAATAGAGAAAAAAAATCAAGAAAAATAAAGAGTGAAGATAAAAATTTACCAAAATAGTAGAGGGGTATTAATACAGAATCTATGAACATTAAAAAGATACTGAGGATTCTTATTCATAAATTCATAAATAGGATGAATTGTGACTCACTGAATTTCCAAAATTGACATCGGAAGAAATAGAAAATCAAAATAGTTTTATATATGTTAAAAAATGGAGTCTCTCCTTACATTTTCTTCCCACCTTGAAAACTCCAGGCCAGGTTGACTTCACTGGTGTATTTTTTCAAACATTTAAGGAATAATAACAATAGTTCAACCTTTATCTTCTAATGTGTAGAAAATAAAGTCATTAAAAAATGAGAAGACTTCCCGAATCATTTTATAAGGAAATAAAATAATTACTATTCACAGTTGATGTAACTGGGAAAAGATACATACCATAATAATCTACAGACATTGAGAATTAAAAAACGAATTTTGGAATATTGTTTATATAACATTCAAATCTCCCACGTATCTGGCAGTTTGTCTTACTGTGGGGGCTTGCATGTTGCTGTGATGCTGGAAGCTATGCCATCGGTATTCAAATACAAGCAGGGTCACCCATGGTGGACAGGTTTCACCTGAGTTTCCAGACTGAGATAGACTAGGAAGAAGGACTTGGTGATCTACTTCTGAAAACATTTAGCAAGTTAGAACCTTATGAACAGCAGCAGAACATTGTCTGATATAGTGTTGGAAGATGAGCTGCTTAGGTTGGAAGGCACTCAAAAGGCAATTGGGGAAGAGAAGCCTCCTCAAAGTAGAGCTGACCTTAATGACGTGGATGGAGTCAAGCTTTTGGGACCTTGATTTGCTCCTGTGTCATGACTCAAAATGAGAAGAAACAGCTGCAAACATCCATTAATAATCAGAATGTGGAATGTATGAGGTTTGAATCTAGGAAAATTGGAAATCGTCAAAAATGAAATGAATCACATAAACGTCCATATCCTAGGCATTAGTGAGCTGAAATGGACTAGTATTGGCCATTGTGAATCAATCATATGGTCTAAAATGCCGGGAATGACAACTTGAAGAGGAATGACGTTCATTCATTGTCAAAAGGAACATTTGAAGATCTATCCTGAAGTACAGTGCTGTCAGTGATAGGATGCTATCCATACGCCTCCAAGGAGGACCAGTTAATACGGCTATTATTGAAATGTACACACCAACCAGTAAAGCCAAAGATGAAGAAATTGAAGATTTTTACCAACTTGTGCAGTCTGAAATTGATTGAACATGCAGTCAGGATGCATTGATAATTACTGGTGACTGGAATGCAAAAGTTGGAAACAAAGAAGAAGGATCTGTAGATGGAAAATATAGCCTTTGTTTTAGAAATGATCACGTTAGAATTTTGCAGGATCAATGACTTTTTCATTACTACCTTTTTTCAACAACATAAACAGCAACTATGCACGTGGACCTCACCTGATGGAATAAACAGGAATCAAATTGGATACTTCTATGGAAAGTGATGATGGAAAAGCTCAATAACATTATTCAGAACAAGGCCAGGGGCCCACTGAGGAACAGATCATCAATTGCTCATATGCAAGTTCAACTTGAAGCTGAAGAAAATTAGAGTAAGTCCATGAGAGCCAAAGTATGACCTCGAGTATATCCCACCTGAATTTAGAGACAATCTCAAGAATAGATTTGATGTATTGAACACTAACAACCAAAGATCAGACGAGTTGTGAAATGACACCAAGGACATTGTACACAAAGAAAGCAAGAAGTCATTAAAAAGACAGGAAAGAAAGAAAAGATCAAAATGGATGTCAGAAGAGACTCTGAAACTTGCTCTTGAACACAGAGTAGCTAAAGCGAATGGAAGAAATCAAGTAAAACTGGTGAACAGAAGATTTTAAAGTCAACTCAGGAAGACAAAGTCAAATATTACAATGAAGTGTGCACATACCCGGAGTTAGAAAACCAAAAGGGAAGAACACTATTGGCATTTCTGAAGCTGAAAGAACTGGAGAAAAAAGTCAAGCCTCAACCTGCAACGTTGAAGGATTCTATAGGCAAAATATTGAATGACTCAGGAAGCATCAAAAAAAGACAAAGGAATACACAGAGTCACTGTATCAAAAAGAACTGGGCAACATTCAATCATTTCAGGAGTTAGCTTATGATTAAGAACTGATGGTACTAAAGGAAAAAGTACAAGCTGCACTGAAGACATTAGCAAAAAAAAAAAAAAAAAGCCTCCAGGAATTGAAGGAATAACAATTGAGATGTTTCAACAAACGTATGCATCCCAACAAAAAAAAAGCCCTGGCCCTGACAGCTACACTGGAGATTTCTACCAAACTTTCAAAGAAGAGTTAACACCAGTACTGCTAAATGTATTTCAGAGTGTAGAAAAGGACGGAATACTCCCGAACTCATTCTGTGAAGCCGGCATAACCCTGATACCAAAGCTAGTTAAAGACACCACAAAAAATTGATAAACAAATTATGGTACTTACACACAACAGAATACTATGTTTTGATAAAGAACAATGATGTATCTATGAAACATCTCATAACATGGATGAAACTGGAGGGCATTCTGCTGAGTGAAATTAGTCAGTCGCAAAAGGACAAATATTGTATGAGAGCACTATTATAAGAATTCAAGGAAAGGTTTAAACACAGAAGAAAACATTCTTTGACGGTTAAAAGGGTGAGGAGGGAGGGAGAGAGGAATTCACTGACTAGATACTAGACAAAAATTGTCTTGGGTGAAGCAAAGGACAACACACTATGCGGGAGAAGTCAGCACAACTGAACCCAAGCAAAAACGAAGAAGTTTCCTGAATGCAACTAGACACTTTGAGAGAGAGAGTAGCTGGGGCTGGGGTCTGGTGACTATGGTTTAGGAGGACATCTAGGTCAATTGGCATAAAAAAGTTTATTAAGAAAATGTTTTGCATCCCACCTTAGTGAGTGGCGTCTGGGGTCTTAAAAGCTTGGAAGCTGCCATCTACGATGCATTAATTGGTCCCAACCCACTTGGAGCAAAGGAGAATGGAGAACACCAAAGACACAAGGAAAATATTAGCCCAAGAGACAAAAGGGCTGCATAAACCAAAGATTCCATGTCTGAGACCAGAGAAACTAGATGGTGCCAGCTACCACCAATGATCGCCCTGACAGGGAACACAAGAGAGAATCCCTGATGGAGCAGGAGAAAAGTGTGGAGCAGAGCTCAATTTCATATAAAAAGACCAGACTTAATGGTCGGACTGAGACTGGAGCAACCCCGGAAGCCATGGCCCCCAGATCTCTGTTAACCCAGAGCTAAAACCATTCCCAAAGGCCACTCTTTGGACAAAGATTAGACGAGACTATAAAACATAAAATAATACTTGTGAAAAGTGTGCTTCTTATTTCAATCAGATACAGGAGACCAAATGGGCCGCTCCTCTTCGGAGGGAGGATGATAAGGCAGGAAGGGACAGGAACTAGAAGAATGCACACAAGAAATCCCGGGCTGGAATGGGGGAATGTGCTGTCACATTGTGGGGATTGCAACTAATGTCACATAACAATATGTGTATACATTTTTGTATGAGAAATTAACTTGAGCTGTAGACTTTCACCTAAAGCACAATAAAATAAAATAAAAAAACGACTGCAGCACTGGATGTGTTCACTCATCTATGCCAAGAAATTTGAAAGACAGCTACTTGGCCAACCAACTGGAAGAGGTCTATATTTATGCCTATTCCCAAGAAAGGTGATCCAACTGAAAGCGGAAGTTATCACACACAACTAAAATTTTGCTGAAGATCATTCAATATGGTTGCAGCAGTACATTGACAGGGAACTGCAAGAAATTCAAGCTGGATTCAGAAGAGGACTTGGAACAATGGATATGATTGCTGAAGTCAGATGGCTTCTGGATGAAAGCAGAGAATACGAGAAAGATGTTTACCTGTGTTTTTTTTT
>NW_004444046.1:591849-610061 GCF_000243295.1 Trichechus manatus latirostris | reverse complement strand
TGCCTCAGTTCTTGGAGAATTCTGAGTATTAGAGATTTGAATTCCCTATCAGGTAGTTCTAGTGAATTTTCTTCCAGAGGTGAGTCATCTTGTGTTTTATTTTGGATGCCTACTGGAACCATCCTGTCCTGCCATTGCAAATGTTTTGAGATTGTCAACCATCTTCGGGGCATTCAGTAGTTATTTTTCTCATTTATTGGTTTTAGATTTGTATGTTTCATCCCTTTTTTTAAAAAAAAATTGACTATGTCTGAGCAGGCGTACTGTATGTTCTTTGTTATTTGCTAGTCTGTGGGCACAATACTTTCTGCTTTCTTCTCCAACTGGCAGGGTCAGTCACTCAGCTATGGTACGGCAGGGCAGGTCTAGCTGAAGAGGCGTTACTGGGATGTGTTATTTGTGGCACTTACTACAGCCACCAGAGTGGGTCGGTAATCAGTGAAGGGTAGGTTCCAGTAGGCCGTGCCTGTGCTGCTTGGTGGTGTGATTTCAAGCGCACGGTACATGTAGGCAGGATTCAGTGGGAAGATTGTTATGTGTGGAGCTAAGATGAATATGGGAGAGAGGAGAGAGGAACAGGAGCCAAAAACATACAAACAAACAAAAAATAATGCTAGGGGAGCTTGCCGTTGGAGTGGAGAGATGTGAGACTATGAAATGGAGAAAAACAGAAAGGGGAAGAGGAAGAAAAGAAAGGAATGAATAAATAAAAATCAGTAAGGTTAAAGAACCGCAAAGTTCCCAGGGATGCCACCGTTACAGCTATGCAGTCTGGGGAAGTCACTTTCAGGTGTTGCAGTACAGCCTGACTAGAAGGCGTAGAGGTATACAATGCCAGGTATTCATGGAACAGAAAGAGAAGGAATGTATAGAGAGACGAGAAACTGAGCAATGAAGAAAGACAAAAAGGGAAAAACAGGGAAAAGAAAACAAAACAAATTAAAAAAAAAAAAGAGAACAAGAAAGGCCCCCCAAAAAACAGAACAAACAAACAAACAAAAAAAAAACAATGAAAAAGGAAATGTCCTCAGGGATCCCTCTGTACGTCTGTGGAAGCCAAGGGGAAGTCTCCTTGCTACGCAGCTCCGCCTGGCCAGAAAGGGCTCCCAACTCAGGAAAAGGAAAAGAACACAAACAATTCAAAACAAACAAATGAACAAAAGCCCCGGGATCCCACCCGCGTGGCTGCCCATACCAGGAAGCAGCTCCACACTCGAATGGAGCTCCACAGCCCCTCAGGAAGAAGCAAAGATGGCGCACAGAGCCAGGTACTCAAGCAAAAGGAAGGGGAAGTGGCAAGAGGCAAGGAAGAAATCAAAAGAAGTGGAAAAAAGGAACAGCAGCAGCCAACAAATAGCACTCAGAGAGCCGGCCTGTTCAGTTATGTGGAAACCAAGCAGCCAGTATTTCCCGGTCCAGAGATTGTGGCCACAGGAAGCAGAGGAGGCCGAGTCGGGGTGAAGAAGGGTGGGGGGTGGGAAAGCATATATCTCAAATTACCAGTTGTTTTGTCTCCTGCTGGACCCTCTGCCAGGCTGCTTTCTTGTACCCCCTGTTTGCTGGTCTCCGATAGGAGTCCAAGATGGCGGATCCCAGCTGCGTTAGCTGGTAGGGGACCTCTGCATGAATCTCTCCTTGCTCTCCATTCTCTGTCAGTTTTCTCACTCCATTTGGTGCTTGGCTGAGTTCTTTATCTCTTCATTTGATGTTTTAGGGTTTCAGGATTGTTGTATTTTCTGTTCGGCTTAGTTTCTCAGATCTTTGCTGTGGAGGGACGGCGTGGTGCTTCTGCCTAGAGCACCATTTTGCCAGAACTCCTTACCTGTGTTTTATTGACTATGCAAAGGCATTTGACTTTGTGGTTCATAACAAATTATTGATAGCATTGCATAGAATGGGAATTCCAGAACACTTAAATTGTGCTCATGAGGAACCTGTACATAGTTGTTCAAACAGAACAAAGGGATAATGTATGGTTTGAAGTCGGGAAAGGTGTGCTTCAGGGGTATCTCATTTCACCATAGTTATTCAGTCTGTATGCTGAACAAATAATCCAAGAAGCTGGACTATGTAAAAAAGAACAGCGCATCACGGTTGGAGGAAGACTCATTAACAGCCTGCGTTATGAAGACAACAAACCTGGTTTGCTGAAAGTGAAGAAGACTTGAAGCACTTAGCAATGAAACCAAAGATTACAATGTTCAGTATGAAATACACCTCAACATAAAGAAAACAAAAATCCTCACAACGGTACCTATATGCAACATCATGATAAATAGAGAAAAGATTGACGTTTTCAGGGATTTCATTTTACTTGGATCGACAGTCAACCCCCGTGGAAGCAACAGTCAAAACTCTAACAATGCATTGTATTGGGCAAATCTGCTGCAAAAGACCTCTTTAAAGTGTTGAAAAGCAAAGATGTCACCTTGAAGACTAAGGTGCTCCTGACTGAAGCAATGGTGTTTTTAATCACCTCATATGCATGTGAAAGCTGGACAATGAATAACGAAGACTGAAGAAGAATTAATGCCTTTGAATTATGGTGTTGGTTAAAAATATTTTATATACCATGGACTGCCAAAAGAATGAACAAGTCTATCTTGGAAGAAATACAGCCAAAATGCTCCTTAGAAGCAAGGATGGTGAGACTTTGCCTCATGTACTTTGGACATGTTATCAGGAGGGACAAGTCCCTGGACAAGGATATCATTATTGGTAAAATAGAGGGTCAGCGAAAAAGATGAAGACCATCAACGAGACGGATTGACACAGTGGCTGCAATAATGGGGTCAAACATAGCAACGATCATGAGGACAGCTCAGGACCTGCCAGTGTTTCATTCTGTTGTACGTCGGTCGCTATGAGTTGGAATCGACTTGGGGGCACCTAACAACAACAACAGCATTAAAATACAAAATCAATTACATTTCGTTATAGCAGCAAGAAACAAATAGAAAATAAAATTTAAACAATATTATCTATAAAAACACCTCAAATTCTTAGGAATATATCTAACAAAAAAAGAGGAAGACCTTTAAGCTATAAATTACAAATTATTACTGAGAAAAAGTAAATAAGCCCTAAGCTAATCAAGTGATTGTATTGTTTGACCAAAGGTTCCTGTGGGTGTCTTAGTGGTCTTTCAAATGTGACAAGAGAAAGTGAGACTCACACAGGAAGCCCAGAAAACACATAGAATTTATTACTGCCTGTTCCCAGAGAAAAATCCTCAGCACTCTTAATGCAGCGTCTCAGTTGAGGAACACAAAACTGGAACACATTCAGCTAAGTGGTGGGAAGTAAGAGAAGATATACAATATAAAATCCAAACCAAACCCATTGCCATCGACTCAGTTCTGACTCATAGCGACCCTACAGGACAGAGTAGAACTGCCCCATAGGGTTTCCAAGGAGTGGTTGGGGAATTTGATCTGCTGACCTTTTGGTTAGCAGCCATAGCTCTTAACCACTGTGCCACCAGGGCTCTGATATACGATATATACAGATGTAAAAACTAAAATTGTGAGGTTTCTAAAAGTGTTCATACTATATATTGATCATTTAGGGGTGATGATCACAATAAAACTTTGTACTGCTTAAGTTCTTAAGTTGCCAGATCACAAGGACCCATATTGCTATCTTAAAGAGAGGCCCATGCATCATCTAAAGGTCATGGAATGTGAATTAATCAGATGCAGAAAATAGATGAAATTGTCAAGTGTCACCATTAACAAGAAGCTACATGCACTCTCAGTAAAGGGGTGGGAATGAAATATCTATTTGGCAAATAGAACTTTATACTTTGTTAGAGATTATTCTGGGGTCATCAAACTCAATTTACCTTTTCTCCTGAATACAATTATAATACATACCCTGTGTCCTTTTGGAGTTATCTTGAGCTATGCACTCAGCTGTGGCCAGTGGAATTTGGAGAGGAGTGATACACACTTCTACTACTGGCCCATAAGCATTCTCCACAGAATATTTCGTATTTTCTTCCCCATCCCCGCATATCTGTTAAAGATGATGCATGACAAATTCTAATGCCTTTGGTGATAGTGTTTTGTCACTGAATAATTGTATGAAGATACAGATCCTTCTGCGGGCACACACACATACTGTCAGATGCACATTGGACTGTGATATGACATAAATAAAGCTTTGTGTTAATAAGTCATTGAGATTTAGAGAGTTTTTATTGAGGCAGCAAGTATCACTTTCCTGACTAATAAAGCCCATGACTGTGATATTTCTGCTATTGAAACATCTATTAATGGGAATAAATTCAATTTTTAACATGGTTTTACTTGCTTTTGAAAAGACTTAGTCTTTTTTTTATCATATAGTAATATCTACAATAATAATGTGCAGTTATTTGAAATATTCAATTCCTGTATGCTTTATACTAATTTTCTTACCTATCTATCAATGTTTGTGTCTATGTTTTATACGATTGTGGCTATATGCATAAAGGTTAAAGTAAGTATGATGGTTAAGATTGTGTGTCAACTTGCCTGGGCCATGATTCTCAGTGATTTGGCAGTGGTATGATATTGTGATTACCCCCGTGATGGGATCTGCTGTGAGTAGCCAATCAGTTGAAAGGGAGTTTCCTTGGGGATGTGGCCTGCATCTAATATAAGTGGGTATTCTGGCAAGGCTTGTGGCTTTTTGCTCGCTCTGGATCCTGCAACTGGCTCCTATTCGTCTGACATCTGGTTCTTGGGACTTGAGCTAGCAGCTTGCCTGAAGTCTTGCTTGCTGATTTTGGGATTTGTTGATCTTTGTAGCCTATGAGCAACAGCCCTGCTCTCTGACTTGCCGATCTTGGGTTTGCGAGCCCCTGTGGCTATGTAAATCACGAAAAGCCTCCAGCCTGACCTACCAACTTGGGACATTCCAGTTTCTACAACCACGTGAGCCATTTCCTTGATATAAATCTCTCTCTATATATATTTATATACTTTATTGGTTTTGTTTCTCTAGAGAACCCAGCCCAAGTCATTATGCAATAAATTTATTTCTTACTTTTTATGTGTCATATAATTTTAAAAGAGATGATTGGTCTTTCTATTCTCACATCTTTGCAATGTCATTTATTTTAATTGCTCTTACAACAACAATCATCTACAAAGTAAAACACAGGGGACAATGAATTTTTTTAATGATAGTTCAAGCACATTGCAGAAGCAACAGCCATAAAAGAAAGACTGATAGTTTGTGGAAAATTTAATAAATATTAGGTTCCAATGAGACAGAGACAAGAGGACCTGTAACACAGTGTTCCTAGATCCAGGAAATAGGGGAAAATACATGACAAAAGAAGCAGCCATTTCCACACAAATATAAGTAAAGTTTAAAAGTTATAAAGAAAGAAGACAATCTGAGTCAACATGACTTGGATTTTAAAGTAAATAGGTTCCTTAAAGGTACTCAAAGACATTATTCCCCTGAGTTTACATCCAATGATGGAAATTATTAAAATAACTTCCTATAAAGCCAAAGAGGTTGAAGAAAAATCTGGAAACGGAGAAGAAATTTGTTTCACTTTTCATGGTATGGATAAGGCAACGTTAAGTCTCTTAGAGTAAATCCATATTAGAAATAACTCCTTAAACACAGCAGCTATTGCTGAGGGATCTCTCTGCAGATGGAGCTTAGGGCAATATCACGGTAACCAAATCATGATAACCAAATCATGGTATTTTGTATTTTTACGCAAATAAAGTATGTCTTCTACATTTGTTTGCCAACAGTGCCCTACCCCCACAAAATATTTGTGTAAGTGCTGTTATGACAATTTTTTTTACACATAGTTGTAAAAAATTAGTATGGTGTGCTTACTAAAATATCTCTCAGGCAAGGGCACTGTTGGCAAACCAATGTACAAGGTATGCATCATGTGCATAAAATATGGCACTCTGAATTAAATTGTCTAAAAAATAAAATAAATTAGACAAGGTTGATTTTCCATCATAAGTAGAAATGTAAGCTTTTTAGCTAAAAAACTGTATTATACATGTATGAAGAAAAACACTTTTGAATGAATTACATTATAAATTTTAAACTTACTATATTATTTTTATATTAAATGTTAAACGTACTATATTATAAAATTACTATATATTTTTTCTACACTTGCTTGCTTTTTCCTGCTGCTTTCATGTGAATTCTTTTATTTTCATTCATTTTGTTTTAGCTTTGGGTATGTACATTTAATCGATATATATGGATTATTCATCATTTATATGCTTAAAATAAAAATGTAGGAATTTCTAATTTGAATATGGTAATCTAACATATTCACATTTATTGTGATTTCTTATGTCCTTGTTTTTATTCCAACTATTTTATATTGGAAGTTCACCATGACTTCTAATTTTTCTTTTCTAAGATTTCTTGGATTAATTAAAATTTCTTTGTTATGTACTTATTAAAGTCAGAACTTATGTCCTAATAGGTGATTTAAATATTGGAAGAAAATAATAAAACAGTATTTAGGTATTCATTTCTTAGAATACCAAATTAATAATAGTGCTTTACTGCAAATCAGAACTCTTATATAATTAATTAAAGCTTAAATAATTAAATTAAGTAATTGTTATTTTTGTTGTTAGGTGCCGTTGAGTCAGTTCCAACTCATAGCAACCCTGTGTACAATAGAATGAAACACTGCCTGGTCCTGTGCCATCTTCATGATCATTGTCATGCTTGAGCACATTGTTGTAACCACTGTGTCAATCCATCTTGTTGATGGTCTTTCTCTTTTTCTCTGACCCTCTGCTATACCAAGCATGGTGTTTTTCTCCAGGGACTGATCCCTCCTGATAATTTAGTTCAACTAAATATATGAACACTTCAAAACTTAAGAACATATTAAAATACCAAATTTTAAAAAAAGAAATAATGCTGAACATATATGAGTATTCTATTCATTAAAAACCAAAATTAATTCAAAATTATTTAAAAAAATTTTTCTAAATGGAGAAAAGAAAATTTTTCATAGAAAGGTAAAAAGGATATAATGATATTTAATTTTTATTTGTAAAAGTATGTAAATGATTTCATCTTGGGTCATCTAAATAATTTTGTGCCAATTTCTCTAATGCTGAAAAGCTTTTCTGAATTTACACTAGTTAGGGGCATTTATAGTTAAACAATTATAAACTTAAAATATTTTTATCTGATATTTTTATTGTTAAGTAATATCTCTTCTCAGTAACTTATTTTTAAATACTTCTTTTTAGCAATGAGACATTTTAATGATGCAAACCCTGCTTTTTGATACAATAGAGCATCCCCATTTTTTTCTTGCCATCTTTAGTTTAATCATGCTTAGATTCCAAAGCAGCATTGCCTGTATCACTTTGAGCACTATCATTTTCATATTCTACCTATTAAAAGTCCTTTGAATGAGAGAATTATTCTTGTAATAAAAGCTTTGCTATGTCAATTACATTTGTCTTCCTTTTCTGGAGGATTGTGAGGTTGCAAAGAATTCTTTCTAAACCAGTGCACCCTTGTTCCATTCAAAATATTATTGTAGGTTTTCCAGGTAACTTAAGGATAATGGCAGCTTTTGAAAATTTAAATCTCTCTGCATATCCTTCTGAGGAGGAGGAAGCAGATTAAGGAGGACTGTTATTGTTCTTAGGTGCCATTTAGTCAGTTCTGACTCAGAGCAACCCTATGTACAATAGAACGAAACACTGCCCTGACCAACACTTTCCTCACAATAGTTGCTATATTTGAGCCCATTGTTGCAGCCACTGTGTAAATTGATTTCATTGAAGATCTTCGTCTTTTTTCACTGACCCTCTACTTTACCAAGCATAATATCCTTCTCCAGGGACTGGTCCCTCCTGATAGTGAGTCCAAAGTACATGAGACAAAGTCTCACCATCCTTGCTCCTAAGGAGCATTCTACCTGAACTTCTTCCAAGACAGATTTTTTTGTTCTCTGGCAGTCCATGGTATATTCAGTATTCTTCGCCGACACCATAATTCCAAGGTATCAATTCTTCTTCAGTATTCCTTATTCACTGTCCAGCTTGTGCATGCATATGAGGCCACTGAAAATACCGTGGCTTGGATCTGATGCACATTAGTCCTCAAAGCGACATTTTTCTTTCTAACACTTTAAAAAAGTCTTTTGCACCAGGTTTGCCCAATGCACTGCGTGATTTGATATCTTGATTGCTGCTTTCATGGACATTGATTGTGGATCCAAGTAAAATGAAATTCTTGACAACTTTAATCTTTTCTCTGTTTATCATGATGTCTCCTATTGGTCCAGTTTTGAGGATTTTTGTTTTCTTTATGTTGAGGTGCAATCCATACTGAAGGCTGTAGTCTTTGATCTTCATCAGTAAGTGCTTCAAGTCCTCTTCACTTTCAGCAAGCAAGGTTGTGTCATCTGCGCATCGCAGGTGGTTAACGAGTCTTCTTCCAAATCTGATGCTGTGTTCTTCTTCATAAAGTCCAGCTTCTCGGATTATTTGCTCAGCATATAGATTGAATAAGTATGGTGAAAGGATACAACCCTGACACACATCTTTTCTGATTTTTAACCACTCAGCAGCTTCTCGTTCTGTTCAGATGACTGCCTCTTAGTCTATGTACAAGTTCCTCAAGAGCACAAATAAGTGTTCTGGAATTCCCATTTGCAATGTTAACCATAATTTTTTATGATCAACACGGTTGAATGCCTTTGCATTATCGAAAAAACATAGATAAACATTTTCTGGTATTCTCTGCTTTCAGCCAATTTCCATTTGACATCAGCAATGATATCCCTTATTCCACATCCTCTTCTGTATCTGGCTTGAATTTCTGGCAGTTCCCTGTTGATGTACTGTTGCAACCATTTTTTAGTTACCTTCAGCAAAAATTTACTCACCTGTGATATTAATAATATTGTTCAATAATTTCCACATTCTGTTGGAAAACCGCTCTTTGGAATGGGCACAAATATGGATCTCTTCCAGTCGGTTGGCCAGGTATGCTGTCTTCCAAATTCCTTGGCATAGACGAGTGAGTGCTTCCAGGGTTGTATCCATTTGTTGAAACGTCTCAGTTGGTATTCAACGAATTCCTGGAGCCTTGTTTTTCACCAATGCCTTCAGTGCAGCTTGAACTTCTTCCTTCAGTACCACTGGTTCTTGATCATATGCTACATCTTGACATGGTTGGATGTCGATCAACTCTTTTTAGTACAGTGACTCTATCTATTCCTTCCATTTTCTTTTGATGCTTCCTGCTTTGTTCAATATTTTGCTTATAGAATCCTTCAATCTTGCAACTCGAGGCTTGAATTTGTTCTTCATTTCTTTCTGCTTGAGAAATGCCAAGACTGTTCTTCCCTTTTGGTTTTCTAATTCCAGGTCTTTGCACATGTCATTGTAATACTTTACTTGGTCTTCTTAAGCTGCGCTTTGAAAACTTGTGTTCACCTCTTTTATGTCATCATTTATTCCCTTTGCTTTAGCTACTCTGTGTTCAAGAGCAAGTTTCTGAGTCTCTTCTGACATCCATTTTGGTCTTTTCTTTCTTTCCTGTCTCTTTAATGACCCCTTGCTTTCTTCATGTATGATGTCCTTGATGTCATTGACAACTTGTCTGGTCTTTGGTCTTAATGTTCAATGCTTCAAAACTATTCTTGAGATAGTGTCTAAATTCAGGTGGGATATACTCAAGGTCTTACTTTGGCTCTCGTGGACTTGTTTTAATTTTCTTCAGCTTCAGCTGTAAGTTGCATATGAGCAAATGATGATCTGTTCTTCAGTAGGCCCCTGACCTTGTTCTGACTGATGATATTGAGCTTCTTCATCCTCTTTTTCCACAGATGTAGTTAATTTGATTCCTGTGTATTCCATCTAGAGAGATCTGTGTATATAGTCATAATTTATGTTGTTGAAAAAAGGTATTTGTAATAAATAAGCTGTTGTTCTTTCAAAATTCTATTATGCGAGCTACCGTGTGATTTCTGTCACCCAGGCCATGTTTTCAAATACCTTTCCTTCTTCGTTTCCAACTTTTGCATTCCAATCACCTATAATTATCAATGCAGTTTGATTGCATGTTTGATCAATTTCCGACTTCTAAAGTTCATAAATATCTTCAACGTTTTCTTCTTTGGCATTAGTAGTTGGTGTGTAAATTTGAATAATAGTGGTATTAACTGGTCTTCCTTGTGGGAAATGGATATTATCCTCTCAATGGCAGTGTTGTACTTCAGGAAAGATCTTGAAATGTTCTCTTTGACTATGAATGTGACACCATTCTTCTTAAATTTGTCATTCCCAGCATAGTGGACCATACAATTGTCCTATTCAAAATGGCGAGTATCAGTCTATTTTAGCTCACTAATGCTTCAGATATCAATCTTTATGCATTCCATTTCATTTTTGGTGACTTCTAATTTTCCTAGATTCATACTTCATACATTCTATGTTCTGATTACTAATGAATGTTTATAGCTATTTCTTCTCATTTTAAGTCATGCCACATTAGCAAATGAATGTCCCGAAATTTTTACTACATCCATGTCATTAAGGTTGACTATACTTTGAGGAGGCAGCTCTTCCCCAGTCATATTTTGATTACTTTCCAACCTGAGGGGCTCATCTCCTGACATTATATCAGACAATATTCTGCTGTTATAAGGTTTTCCCTGGTCAAATATTTTAGTAGTAGATCACGAGGTCCTTTTTCCTAGTCTATCTTAGTCTGTCAGCTCCTCTGAAACCTGTGCACCATGTGTTACTCTGCTGTTATTTGAAATACTGGTGGGATAGCTTCCAGCATCACAGCAACATTCAAACCACCACATTATAACAAACTGACAGATGAGTGGTGGATCAATGATGATATACAATAAAATCACCCATAGTTAATGCTTATACCATAACTAGGATTACATACTTCAATTTACTTGAGATGCAAATAACCTCCCAAGAAAACAGAGTGTGCTTTAGTGCTAGTACTTAAGCTAAGGAAGCCAACACCTGAATGAAAAATCATAGGAATATACAAAGAACATTGACGTGTGCTGTAGGGTCTTAGCGAGAATGATCACAAATTTTATTTACTGAGATTTATGTTCAAAAGTAGAGGGTCCTAACTAGAGTAAGAAATATATAGAATATTTAGTAGGTGTTCAAATGGACTGTCTTCAGAAATGCATGAGATCTAAGATAGCATTTTCAAGTAGGCATCAGTTCTAGAAGTGAAGGAGGCTCCCTTTTGGAAATGGGTTCCTTGGAGACTTGGTGGTGAACAGGAATTAAGAAGCGGCTGAAGATAAAAGCCTACTAAAATCAGACAATAGAAAAAAATAAGGTATTATAACAGAAATGGTTCTATTTATGGTCGATTTATTGAAGAAACTTCATTTCATTGTTGTGACAGAAAAGGGAAGGACAGAACAAAGGAAGCCAGCAAATTCCCCTCCCATAGAATCTCTTCCCAGTGCTAGTCACAGAAAATTCAACATAAATAATCAAAGACAACAACAAAATGAGAACACTACACCCATTAAAGTTATCTTAAGAAGAAAAGTAAGCATGAACATTAAAGTTTTTAACAAAAAAAGTTCTTAAAACCAAGCTCAGAGGCAAAAGAAGTGCAACACACATTTCCACATAAAGTAAATGTAATTAAGTAAGAATTTGAAGTATTGAAAGAACACCCAGATTAAAACTACAAAACTTCAGAATATAAATGAACAAGAAATAGGGGGATATAAAACAAGAGTTGACTGAATTCATTGAAGAAATGAAAAAAAGGTAATAATCTCAGAAATGAAGACTAAATGACAAGGTCTCCAAAGGAGACTAGATATAACCAAAATTATATTATGGCATTTAGAAAATAAAAGGAAAATAGCCAAGAAAATAAAATAGACAAAGTAAAATGATCACACACACACACAAAGAAATTCGAAGATATGTAGAAAATTCAATATATATAGAAAATGAGGTGAATTTTTTTTATAGAAGTAAATGCACAACTAGGATAGAATTCAAATATCCTTATTTTGCAAAATTTAATTAATTAATTGATCCTCAGTACTTAATAACATCATAAAAGAAAAACATTCTTTTTAACCTTCTTAATGGAAGAACACTACAGCCATTATGAAATAATATTACAAAAAGATTAAGCTTCTAGAACAAATAATAATTTGCAGAACATAAACAGGGCAGAAGAGTATGCTGAGATATACTATGAGGATGTAACCAGCAATATCCAGGTAGTCCGAAACTCTCAAGACATGTAACTGGGTTTCTTCAGCAAACGTACTGCAAGGGAAGAAAAGAGATGTGGAAGGGGAGTTACACATACGAAACAGACTTTAAGCAATATATTGACCAATGTGAGGACCTTATTATGATTTGAAAAATATATTATCAGACAACTGAAAATTTGAACAATGGGTGGATAGTCCATGATGTTAACTATTGTTAATTTTGTTTAGGCACAATTGTGTAACTGTCTTAATGTTATAAAACAATAGAAGAGTACTCTTTTTTCTTTTAAAGATTGGATTATATACCTAAGCAATTCTTCTGTAGCTTGTGAAGTTCAAACACAATCACATGGGCCTGTGAGAAGACTCTCTCTCTATAGTCTGCCAGTCAAGCCCTCTTATAAGGCCATAAAATTTGTAGTCTTTTCCCAAGGGTCTTGGAGTTGTCAATCAGTTCACTCAGGTTATCCTTTGAGCCTTCATCCTACATTACACATTCCATACCACAGACAGTTTATTCCCACATTGGCTCTCACCAAAGGAAAAATTAGAGCTTCAGAATTAACTTCTAGGCTCTACTAGTGAGATTAGTTATTAAAAAAAATTATATGCCAAACTTTATATGGATTCTATGTGTTTCTCCTGTAATTCAACATTAAACTTTTAATAAAAATATATTAAGAGCTTACTTTTTCTTTTAGATTCTATGGATAGAGTATTGAACAAAACCATGCCTCTACTGGTGGAACAGGGAAAATGGCAAGCTTGGCTTAAACACTGAGATTTCAGTCCAAGCTTTAGAGTATATTAACTGTTAACTTTAGGCAAGACATTTTTTCATACTGATTTTCAACATACCACATGCAAAAGGAAAATTTAAAAAATCTGGAGAGTAGTTTGTGAATCTGACACCCAAATTTTGAACAAAACTAGAAATAACATTGTCTAACAATTTCAGTTTCAGGAGCATTACTGACACGGAAAAATACTAAAATATAAATTAAATAGAAACACAAGTTGCAGAAAAATCCATAAGCTCTGATTTTGTAACTGAAAATATATGTCTACAGGTAGAGATATAAATGTAGATATTTGTAAAGATATACATATAATATAAATATTTTGGAGAAATTAGATAAATCTAATTAGGAAAAAGAAAAAAACACTGAAATTAATTATACTTTGTTATATATTAAAAAATAATAGCCATCTTGGTTAAGAAATGTTATGAAATTATTTTGCTTGTTTATATTTTTACGTTTTCTCAAAAATGCCATATTTGTTTTATAAAAAATATGAAAAATTTGAAAAAGCTCAGATAAACAAAAATTCTAATAGTTTTAAAGTTATATTTGTTAATGCTAATGCTATATTTGATGTAATATGACAATATGAAGCACAAATCAAAGTAATAGTTTATTTTTCTTCACAACTCTTCTTGTAGTAAAGATGTGTCTTTCGATTTTTCATTAATGTAAGCAGTAAAGTTTTGGTTTAATAATTCAAAAGATATTATTATCTTCAGCTGCTTGCTGGAATCTTCAGTGCAATAAAGACAAAGGAGAGAGAAGTCTTAAAGATATTTGAAATTTCCTTTTTGTATGCCTATTATAAGAAAGGAGCTCTGGTGGTGCAACAGGTAAAGCACTTGGCTGCTAACAGAAAAGTAGGAGGTTCGAACCTACCCAGCTGTCCTGCAGGAAGAAAGACCTGGCCGTCTGCAGCCATAAATACTACAGCCTAAAAACCCTGTGAGGCAGTTCTACTGTGTCACATGGGGTCATTATGAGCTGAAAATTCACAGGATGGCACACAACAACAACAACCATCTATTAAAAGTTTAAAGAAAGCATTGACTCTTCTGAAACACATGGGAAATTCTTTATAAAAAATGAAAAATTTTATTTATTTGAAAAACGCGAGACCACAAAATGTTGAGCTATTATGTTAATCATTTCAATTTTAATGTCCTGTCCAGAATAATCTCATAACTACTTGGTTATTTCCATGTATGAACTTTTTATTAAACGGTAAAATGAAGTAGAATGTGCACAAAAAGCAAGTGTCCATTACACAATTAAGGCATTCAAAGGACACATTATTACCTATTCCAAATTATTTATCAGTTTTAACACTGCTGTGCTTCAAGTGATAAAATCCTTATGTTTTACTAGAGTGGAAGTGAGAAACAAATTAACCAAAAAAGGAATTGGAATTTGTATTATTTAACATGTCATTTCTTTACCCCACATTGTGCCTGCCTGAAAAAATGCCTAAGGAGACAAATAATTCAATTCATTTCGTCAACCAGTAATATGTCAATTTTTCTAAAAATCGTTATTAAAATCTTTATTATAGAGAGTCTAGAATTCATAAATAATCCATAGAATAAAAAAAGCATAGACACTGACGTGAATTTCCTGGGTTAACACTCAACAACCTCACCACTAACTAGCAGTTTAATTTTGGGCAAGCTACTTCTCTTAACTTGTTGACCTTTGAAATAGAGATAATTATTGTGCCTACTGGGATCATTTTGAAGATAGAAAAGATTAATATCAAACCCCAATAAACACTAAATAAGAGTTAGATTTATTATTGTTAGTAGTAGTATTTCTGCTGATAATATTATCTCTATTACTATTAGTAGTAGTGGTGGTGGTGTTGTTAGTTGCTGTTGAGTTGGTTCTACCTCATAGTGACCCTATGTACAACAGAATGAAATACTGCTCAGTATTAGTAGTAGTAGTAATATGTAATGTTTTATCATTTAAATTTTAATTGCAATGAAAACTCAATAACCTCTTCTGATAGTTCTTGGCAGAACATTAATTTCAATTTCCTGAGGAAGAATTCATTCTTAACATCGAACTGAAATCTCTTGGTGTTTTGTGGAAGAGAAAAAAACAATACTATGTGGAAGCATTCATTATGTGTAGAGATTTATATGAGAATTTTATGCATGTTATTGAATTTTTACAACAATCCTGAGAGGCAATTATTTCTGTTAATATTTTACAGACGCTGAAACTGAATTATGCCCTATACATATATTTGACAGAACCAACACTGATTCCTGCAGACAAAGCAAATATTCAGCTTTTTGCCTACAATATTATTATTGTCATTTTTTATAGTTAAAAAGTAGTCCCATGTCTAATTTTTTTAAAGTGATGGTTATTTGTCACATTATCTTTTTAGAAAGAGTCATGCCCTAGAGATTGGTAGACTTGTCTTGTCTAAATCACAGGGTTTTTATGAGGGCCTAAACAAATAGTATTTGTGAACTGTGAGAACATATCCACTGAAATACTACATAGTTTTGAGGTTGTTATGGTGGTGATATGAATTTTTGATAAAATTGACTATTGTGTATAATATTAAAAAATCTCATTTTGGGAGTTCCACATAGTCAAGAAGTGATGTAGTCAAATTTTTCCCATTACTTCTTTAAATAGCCATAAAACTAGTTGTGCTGGAGTCAATGACATACTCATAGTGACCACAGATATGTCAGAGTAGAACTGTGCTCCATAGGGTTTTCAATGGCTGATTTTTTTGAATTACCTTGCCATGCCTTTCTTCCAAGACATCTTCTTCCAAGACGTCTCTGGACTTGAACCATCAAACCTTCTGTTAGCAGCCAAGTGTGTTAACAATTTGTACCACCCAGGGACTTTATAAGAAAAAACAAAACAACAACAACAAAAATAATCCACACACTATTTCTCTCTTTTAGAATACTGTGTGCTATGTTTTTTTAATATAATATAATATATAATATATATAATATAAACATCCAATAATTCTCCTTAAGAACTTTCTTGCCTCATGGAATCCACATGAGAGATAATACTTCAAATTTTAATGTATAACTTATTTTTTATGAAAATCTGTCATTAATTTTCTCAATAATAATTATTTAAAAAGCAAAGTTTGGCTTCCGGCAACAAGGAGCTCTAGGCAGAAACACCACACCGTCCCTCCACAGCAAAGACCCGAAAAACTAAGCCAAACAGAGAAAACAGAAATCCTGAAATCCTAAACATCAAATGAAGAGATAAAGAACTCAGCCAAGCACCAAATGGAATAAGAAACTGACAGAGAACAGAGAGCAAGGAGACATACATGGAGAGGTCCCCTATCAGCTAATGCAGCACGGATCTGCCATCTTGGACTACAATCAGAGACCAATAAAGAAGGGGTACAAGAAAGCAGCTTCACAGAGCTTCCGGCAGGAGACAGAACAACCGGTAAACAGTGATATATGCTTTCCCACCCCCAACCCTTCTTCACCCCCACTCAGCCTCCTCTGCTTCCCGAGGCCACAGTCTCTTGTCCGGGAAGCACTGGCTACTTGGATTCCACCCACCTACACTAGCCGGCTTTCTGAGTGCCATTTGTTGGCTGTTGGTGTTGCTTTTTTCCTGCTACTTTCGATTTCTTCCTTACCTCTCACCACCTCCCCCTCCTTTCGCTCAAATATCTGGCTCCGTGCACCATATTTGCTTCTTCCTGAGGGGCTGTGGAGCTCTGTTCAAGTGTGGAACTGCTTCCCAGTCTGTGCTGCCACGCTGGGGGATCCTGGGGCTTTTATTTGTTAGTTTGTTTTCTTTTTCTTTTCTCGGGTTGGGAGCCTGTTCTGGCCGGGCGGTTCTGTGCAGCTTGGGACCTATCCCCTCAGCTTGTGCAGATAAGCAGAGGGATCCCTGAGAGCATTTCTTTTTTCATGGTTTTTTTCCTTTTCTTCTGTTTTTTTGGGGGTTTTTCTTGTTCTTTTTTTTTAAATTTGTTTTGTTTTCTTTTCCCTCCTTTTGCCTTTTTGTTTTTCTTCATTAATCAGTTTCTTGTCTCTCTATACCTTCCTTCTCTTCCTGTCCCCTGGATACCTGGCGCTGAATACCTCTACGCTTCCTAGCCAGGATATACTTCAACACCTGGGAACAACTTCCCCAGACCTAGTAGCTGCACCAGTGGGATCCCTGGGAACTTTGCTGTTCTTTTTTCTTTATAATTTTTATTTATTCATTCTTTTCTTTTTCCCTTTCTTGTTTTTTTGAATTTAATAGTCCCTGATCTCTCCACTCCAACAGCAAGCTCCCCTAGCACTCTTTTTTGTTTGTTTCTATGTCTTTGGCTCCTGTTCCTCTCTCCTCTCTCCCATACCCATCTTAGCTCCACACATCACAGTCTCCCCCCTCCATCCTGCCTACCTGCACTGTGCACTTAACATCACACCACCAAGCAGTACAGCATGGCTTACCAGAACCTGCCCTGCACTGACTACCAACCTGCCCTGGTGGCTGAAGTAAGTGCCACAAACAACCCATCCCAGCAACTCCTCTTCAGTTAGACGTACCCTGCTGTACCATACCTGAGCAACTGACCCTGCCAACTGGAGAAGGAGGTGAAAAGTATTGTGAACACAGATGAGCAAACAACAAAGAACACACAGCCCACCTGCTCAGACATAGCCAAATTAAATAAAAAACAGGATGAAACAAACAAATCTACAATCAGTAAATCAGAAAAATAACTACTGAATGCCCTGAAGACAGCAGACAATATCAAAACGTTTACAAAAACAAGACAGGATGGTTCCAGTAGACATCCAAAATAAAACACCAGATGGCTTTTCAGTAGGAAAAAAGGCACTACAAACACCTGATAGGGAATTCAAATCTCTAATACTCAGAATTATCCAAGAGTTGAAGCAAAAAGCAGACAAAAATGAGGAAAAAATAGACAAATTCATGGAAAAGACAGACAAATTCATAGAAAATACAGACAAAAAAAAGGAAGAATTCAGGAAAATAATGCAGGAACAAAATGCCAAAATAAATTCACAACAAGAAATTATACAAAAACAATTAGAAATCCAAAAGATAAACAACAAGATTTCAGAAATGGACAGTGTCATAGAAGGGCTGAGGAGCAGATTTGAAACAGTGGAAGACAG
>NW_004444046.1:553571-590675 GCF_000243295.1 Trichechus manatus latirostris | reverse complement strand
TAATGAGAAACTATTTGTTCTGTAAACCTTCATCTAAAGTACAATAAAAAAATTTAAAAAAAATAAATAAAAAACAAAATCTGTTTCTTTTGATTTTACCTAATTTTGTAGATAGCAATTCCCCTGGCTATAATACATTTATAACATATAATAAGTGTTGCAATGAAGCTAGAAATTGGTCAATTATTATTCACTATCATTATAGAATTAGTAGCCAATATAGTTAATAATTTCTGACCACTTATATGTCAGTCACTGTGCTAAATATTAGAATTATGCCATTATATCTTCACAAAAGTCCCTTGATGAGGGTTTTGTTATTATCCATGTCTTCCAGATGACCAAACTGAAGTCTCAAGCTACGGTAGAAAGAAGGAAAGACCAACTAAAGTCTCAAACATTAATATTGATTCAAATTAAGAATGTCTGGCTTCAAGGTATAACAACCACTATGAGATACTGGGTCTTGCTGAATTATGATTATACTGCCAACTGTCTAATTGAGCACCTAACAAGTATCTTTAGTCAGCTTCTAATGTATAGCTTCAATATCATCAAAATTTCATTCGCTTTTATTTTGTAGAATAAACTAAACTTTCCATTGCTATGACCAGTCTCATGGAATTCCATTTTTAGTTCTAAAAAATGCATAACACTTACACACATATACTTGATTTGACTTCATTTTGATTTCTTTTAAAGTTGCATTCAAATTATAAAGTAGGTGACAGTATTTAACATACATCTAGGAAAACTGGAAGTCATCAAAAATGATGAAATGGAACACATAAACAACCATATCCTAGGCATAAGTGAGCTGAAATGGGCTGGTATTAGCCATTTTGAATTGGACAATCATATGGTATACTATGCTGGGAATGACAAATTGAAGAGAAATGGTGTTGCGTCCATCATCAAAAAGAAATTTCAAGATCTATCCTAAAGTACAGTGATAGGATGATATTCATACATCTACAAGGAAGACTAGTTAATACAACTAATATTCAAATTTATGCACCAAACACTAATGCCAAAGGTGAGGAAATTGAAGATTTTTACCAAGTTCTGAAGACTGAAATGGATCAAACATGCAATCAAGATGCGTTAATAATTACTGGTGATTGAAATGTGAAAGTTGGGAAGAAAGAAGAAGGATCAGTAGTTGGAAAATATGGCCTTGGTGATAGAGGTGACCTCAGGGGGCACATGACAGAATTTTTGCAATACCAACTACTTATTCATTGTAAATACATTTTTTCAACATAACCAGCTACTATACACATGGACCTTGCCAGATGGAAAACACACTACTTAAATTGACTACGTCTGTGGAAAGAGACAATAGAGAAGTTCAACAGCATCAGCCAGAACAAGGCAAGGGACCAGCTGGGGAGCAGACCATCAACTGCTCATACGGAACTTCAAGTTGAAGCTGAAGAAAATTATTACAAGTCCACAAGAGCCAAAAACGACCTTGAGTATATTCCACCTGAATTTAGAGACCATCTCAAGAATAGATTTAATGCACTGAACAATAATGATCAAAGATCAGATGAGTTGTGGAATGACATCAAGGACATCATACAAGAAGAAAGCAAGAGGTCATTAAAAATACCGGAAAGAAAGAAAAGACCAAAATGGATATCAGAACAAACTCTGAAACACACAAAGTAGCTAAATGAATGGAGGAAATGATGAAATGAAAGAGCTAAACAGAAGATTTCAAAGGGTGGCTTGAGAAGACAAAGTAAAGTATTATAATGAAATGTGCAAAGATCTGGAGTAAGAAAACCAAAAAGGAAGCACACACTCAGAATTTCTCAAGCTAAAAGAACTGAAGAAAAAATTCAAAGCTTGAGTTGCAATATTGAAGGATTCTATGGGGAAAATACTGAAAGACATGGGAAGCATCAAAAGATGATGGAAAGGATACACTGAGTCAATGTACCAGAAATAATTGATTGATGTTCAACCATTTCAGGAGGTAGCATATAATCAAGAACCAATGGTACTGAAGGGAGAACTTCAAGCTTCACTGAAGGGAATGGTGAAAAACAAGGCTCTAGGAATTTCCGGAATACCAGTTGAAGTATTTCAACTAGCAGATGCAACACTGGAAATGCTCACTTGTCTATGTGAACAAATTTGGAAGACAGTTTCCTGGCCACCCTGTTGGAGGTAATTCATATTTGTGCCCATTCCAACGAAAGGTTTTCCAACAGAAAGTGGAAATCATCAAACAATATCATTAATATCACACACAAGAAAAATTTGGCGTAGATTCTTCAAAAGTGGTTGAAGCAGTACAATGACAGGGAACTGCCAGAAGTTCAAGCTGTAATCAGAAGAGGACATGGAACAAGGATATCATTGCTGATGTCAGATGAATCTTGGCTGAAAGCAGAGAATACCAGAAAGATGACTACCTGTGTTTTATTGAGTATGCAAAGGCATTCGACTGTGTGAATCCTAACAAATTATGGATAACGTTGCAAAGAATGAGAATTCTAGAACACTTAAATGTGCTCATGAGGAACCTGTACATACACCAAGAGGCAGTCTTTTGAACAGAACAAGGGGATACTTTTTAAAGTCAGGAAAGGTGTGCGTCAGGGTTGTATTCTTTCACCATACATATTCAATCTGTATGCTGAGCCAATAATTCAATAAACTGGACCATATGAACAAGAACGTGGCATCAATTGGAGGATGACTCAATAATAACCTGAGATAGGCAGATGACACAACCTTGCTTGCTGAAAGTGAAGAGGACTTGAAGCACTTACTGATGAAGATCAAAGACCACAGCCTTCAGTATGGATTGCACCTCAATATAAAGAAAACAAAAACCTCAAAACTTGATCAATAAGTGACATCATGTTAAATGGAGAAAAGATTAAAGTTGTCAAGGATTTCATTTTACTTGGATATACAATCAATGTCCATGGAAGTAGCAATCAGGAAATCAAATGACATATTGCATTGGGCAAATCTGCTGCAAAAAACCTCTTTAAAGTGTTAAAAAGCAAAGATGTCACTTTGAGGACTAAGGTGCACCTGACCCAAGCCATGGTCTTTTCAGTCACCTCATATGCATGTGAAAGCTGGACAATGAATAAGGAACACTGAAGAAGAATTGATGCCTTTAAAATATGGTGTTGGCAAAGAATATTGAATATAACATGGACTGCCAGAGAACGAACAAATCTGTCTTGGAAGATTTTCAGCTGGAATGCTCCTTAGGAGCAAAAGTAGTGAGACTTTGCCTCATGTACTTTGGACATGTTATCAGGAGAGACAAGTTCCTGGAGACGGATATCATTCTTGGTAGAGGGTTAGCAAAAAAGAGGAAGACCATCAACGAGATAGGTTGACAACGTGGCTGCAACAATGGGCTCAAATATAGCAAGGATTGTGAGGATAGCACTGGACTGGGCAGTGTTTTGTTCTGTTGTACATAAGATCTCTACGAGTTGGAATTGACTCTACAGCACCTAACACACATACATACACAATTAACATACAAAATACTGAATTTTTAAAAAGTTGCAATCAAATTATAAATTTGGTGACAGTATTTAACAAACAAAATGAAACACTCTTGAATGTGAAAGGAGTACTAATAATTTTGCCAGGAAAATAGGAATTAACATGGGACAAATCCAGCAAACTGGGACATCACATCACCTCACTCGTAGTAGACAAACAAATTCTCAACAGTACCAAATAATTAACCGAACTTCCCTTTTTATTCCATTGTTTTATGAGTTTTTTGTTTTGTTTTGTTTTATACTAGTATTCAGTATTCCAAGAATTAAAATCTTCATTTCATAGTCACTTCCGCCCATTTGGACTTTAAGTTCAAAAAGTTTGTGTTCTTAATTGTAGAGTTATACATAAAAGATCACTGTAGTTGTTGCTATTAGTTGTTGTTGTTACTTGCTGTTCTCGCTGTTGTTGAGTCAATTCCGACTCCTGATCTTCTGGAAGTGACCTTTCAGAAACACATTGCCAGGACCTGTCTTCCAAGGTTCCTCTGGGGTGGTTCAAAATGCCAGCCTTTCAGTTAGTAGTGGAGCACTTAACCATTTGTACCACCTAGGGACTTATCTATTTATACCACTCATTTGTAGGTTTCTGGTACTGTGGTAGCTTGTATGTTGCTGTGATGCTGAAAACTATGCCACCAGTATTTCAAATCTCAATAGGGTCATCCATGGTGGACAGGTTTCAGTTGAGATTCCAGACTAATATAGACAAGATGTAGGACCTGGCAATGTACTTCTAAAAAAGTTGGCCAGGGAAAACCTTATGAATAGCAAGGGAACATTGTCTGATATAGTCCTGGAAGATGAGCCTTTCAGGTTGGAAGACACTTAAAAGACAACTGGGGAAGAGCTACCTCCTCAAAGTAGAGTTGACCTTAATGACATGGATGGAGTCAAGCTTTTAGGACCTTCGTTTGTCAATGTGGCACAACTTAAAATAAAGAAGAAACAGCTGCAATCATCCATTAATAATTAGAACATGAAATGTACGCAGTATCAATCTAGGAAAATTTGGAAGTCATCAAAAATGAAATGGGATGCATAAAGATCAATAACCTAGATGTTAGTGAGCTGAAATAGACTGGTATTGACCATTTTGAATTGGAATATCAAATGGCTTATTATGCCAGGAATTGCAAATTGAAGAGGAATGGCACCGTGTTCATCTTCAAAAATAACTTTTCAAGAACTATCCTGAGGTACAGCACTGCCAGTGAGAGGATAATATCCGTACACCTACAAGGAAGACCAGTTAATATGACTATTATTCAATTTTATGCACCAATTACTAATGCCAAAGATAAAGAAATGGAAGATTTTTAAGAACTTTTGAAGTTTGAAATTGATCAAACATGCACTCAAGATGCATTGATAATTACTGTTGATTCAAACGCAAAAGTTGGAAACAGAAGGGTCAGTAGTTGGAAAATATGGCCTTGCTGATAGAAACAATGCCGGAGATCACATGATATAATTTTACAAGACCAACAAATTATTCATTGCAAGTACCTTTTTTCAACAACATAAACAGCAAATATACACATGAACCTCACTAAATGGAATACATAGAAATCAAAACAACTACATCTGTGGGAAGAGACAATGGAGAGGCTCAATATTATCAGTCAGATCAAGGCTGAGGGCAGACTACTATGGAACAGATCATTGATTGTTCATGTGCAAGTTTAAGTTGAAGCTGAAGAAAATTAGAACAGGTCCATGAGAACCAAAGTATGACCTTGAGTATATCCAACCCTAATTTAGAGACCACCTCAAGAACAGTTTTGACACATTGGACACTAATGACCAAAGACCAGATTAATTGTGGGATGACATCAAGAACATCATACATGAAGAAAAAAAGGTAATTAAAAGACAGGAGGTAATTAAAAAGAAAAGACCAAAATGGATGTCAGAAGAGACTCCAAAAGTTGATCTTGAGCATACAATAGCTAAAACAAATGGAAGAATTGATGAAGTAAAAGAGCTGTACAAAATACTTCAAAGGTTGTCTCAAGAAGACACAGTAAAGTATTATAATGAAATGTGTAAAGACCTCAAGTTAAAAACCAAAAGGGAAGAGCACTCTCAGCATTTCCCAAGCAGAAGGAACTGAAGAAAAAATTGAAGCCTCAAGTGGCGATACTGAAGGATTCTATGGGCAAAATATTGAACTGCGCAAGAAACATCAAAAGAAGATGGAAGGAATACACAGAGTAAATGTACCAAAATGATTTGGTTGACGTTCAATCATTTAATGAAGTTTCATATGATCAAAAACCAATGGTACTGAAGGAAGAAATCCAACCTGCACTGAAGGCATTAGAGAGAAGCAAGGCTGGGGGAACTGACAATTGATTGAATACCACTTGGGACGTTTCAACAAAAGGAAGCAACACTGGAAGCACTAACTCTTTTATGCCAAGAAATTTGCAAGATAGCTACCTGGCAAACTGACTAGAAGGGATCCGTATTTATGCCCATTACAAAGAAAGGTGGTCCAACAGAATGTGGAAATTATTAAACAGTATCATTATTATCACACACAGGTAAATTTTTGCTGAAGGTAATTAAAAAACAGTTGTAGCAGTACATCATCAGGGAACTGCCAGAAATTCAGACCAGATTCAGAAGAGGATGTGGAATGAAGGATATCTTTGCTGATTTCAGATGGATCTTGGCTGAAAGCAGAGAATACTAGAAAGATGTTTACCTGTGTTTTACTGACTATGCAAAGGTATTCAACTGTATGGATCATAACAAATTACAGATAACATTAGAAAGCATGGGAATTTCAGAATATTTAATTGTACTTATAAGGAACCTGCACATAGACCAAGAGGCAGTCTTTCAAACAGAAGAAGGGGATACTGTATGGTATAAAATCAGGAAAGATATGTGTCTGGGTTGTATTCTTTCAACATACTTATTCAATCTGTATGCTGGGCAAATAATCCAAGAAGCTGGACTATATAAAGGAGAACATGGCATCAAGATTGGAGGAAAACTCATTAACAACCTGAATTATGCAGATGACACAACCTTGCTTGCTGAAAGTGAAGAGGACTTGAAGCATTTACTGATGAAGATCAAAGACCACAGCCTTCAGTATGGATCATACCTCAAAATAAAGAAAACAAAAATCCTCTCAACAAAAAGAGGAAAAATAAGTAACATCATGGTTAATGGAGAAAAGATTGACATCATTAAGAATTTCATTTTACTTGGATCCACAATCAACTCCAATGGAAACGGCAGTCGAGAAATCAAACGACGTTTTTCTTTGATAAATCTGCTGCAAAAGATCTCTTTAAAGAGCTTTGAGAACTAAGGTTCACCTGACACAAGCCATGATATTTTCAATTGCCTCATATGCATGAGACAGCTGCACAACGAAAAAGGAAGACTGAAAAAGAATTGATGTCTTTGCATTATGGTGTTGGTGAAAAATATTGAATGGACTGCCAGAAGAATGAACACATCTGTCTTGGAAGAAGTACAGCCAGAATGCTTCTTAGAAATGATGATGGTGAGACTTAGTCTCATGTACTTTGGACATGTTAACAGGAGGTACCAGTCCCTGGAGAAAGACATCATGTTTGGCAAAATAGAGGGTCAGTGAAAAGGAGGAAGATCCTCAACAAGATGGATTGACATAGTGGCTACAAAAATGGGCTCAAACATAGCAGGATTGTGAGGATGGCACAGAACCAGGCAGCGTTTCTTTCTGTTGTACATAGGGTTGCTATCAATGGTAACTGATTTGACTTCACCTAACTACAACAAAAATAGAGACTCTTTAAAATAATTGTATTACAGTCCTGTAATAGACCTAAGATACGATGCTGTTCGGCAAATTCTGGTTTGGTGTACAGATGTGGAGATTCAGGACCTTTGCACCACATCTGAATTCCTCCTATGGAGTTAATGTCTAGGGGCCTCCTGTCAAAAGAAAGGAGCAACAAAAGGGAATCAGCATGCTTTCAGTTTGAATGTAAATATTTTGAGGAAGCTGAAATTTTTTCTAGGCTTTATGAATTAACTTTCAACAATATTATAGGTTTAATTTCAGAGTAATTTAATTTTAGCATTATAACTACAAGTTTATGTGTTTCCGTGGTTAAAGCTACTGAAAGAAATGGCTGTGAATCCTAGTTTCTGGCCCATCATCATTATCATCGTCATCATCGCCATCATCATCATCTTCATTGTCATCATTATGACATAATAGTAAAACACTTGAATATTATTTACTATGTTCTAAGTACTAACCTAAAAAAATTAAATGCATTATTTTCTTTAATCCTCACAGTCACATAGAACTATTATTATCAAATTTATTTACAGGTAAAGAAATTGTGGCATAGAGAGTTTATTCGCCCAGGGATACAGAGTTGTAAATTGGAAAAATCAGTATTAAACCCAGACTTTGATTCTAAAGCCTGTACTCTTTACCATTATGTCATGCTGCTCCTAATATGTGTTTCATTAATGATACATCGGGTATCTCATGTGATTTTCATTGCAGCCCAGTGAAGTAACCAGGGAAGTTACATTCTCAAAATTATGGATAAAAAAAATCATACTCAGAAATATTTAAATTCCTTACCAAAGATTACATAATAATTACGAGGTACAAATGTCATCCAGAAAGAGCAAATCAAAGTAAAATTTCAGTCCTTTTTCAACTACATCATTCCTGAATTACCAGGTTAGAATATATTTGAAAAAGAATGAGCTATATTCAAGACTTATTCTAATTCTGAAAAACCTTTTTTTCTAAGATTAAATATATGTCAAATTACACTTATTTTAATATTAGATCATAACTTGGAGGGTATAAGCAGAAATGCACACACAAGAGCAAGGCAAAGAATGACCTTTCAAACGCCTCTGATAAATGAATTGTGAAGGCTTAACAGCAATTTTATACATAGTGAGCATGATTCATCATCCATGCCCACTCCAATATATAGCTCCTCCATAGTCTTCTTTGCTTCATGTTATTTTGTGTTTCATACTTTAATGCCAATTTTAAAACAGACTTTTAATTAATAGGAGTGTGCACTTGGAAAATTTATGATAAGCTGAATGCTAATATAGCTTTTGCTTACTTTCCTTTTTCCTTTAAACTTGAATAAATTGGACGAATATATTAGTAATGCTCATGGCCTTGTTTTTTTGTAATCTTCAAGCATTAAACTACAAAATAAGGATCCTAATCAACTCAGCAGGTCCTCTGGAAACTTGACTTCTTTTCCTAAAATGTAAAAAAAGCGGTATTCTGATTAGTTATCTGATTTGTCATTAGGATCAAATGAGTTAATGTTTAAGAAAGGGCTCTGTAAAATGTAAAAAAAGATGACGGCATATTAAACAATACGTCAATGTTCTTAATACATTCATACATTCTTAACAAATGTTAGGAACTCTGTATATATTTTGCTTCACCACTTAGGGTACATTTTTCTATGTGGCGGTGGTTCGGTGGTAGAATCCTCACCTTCCATGGGGAAGACCCAGGTTCAATTCCCTGACAGTGCACCTAATTTGTAGTCACCACCCATCTGTCAGTGGAGGCTTGTGTTTTCAGCAGAGAGTCCAGACCAAGATGAAAGAAAGGCCTAACAATCTACTTCCAAAAATTAGCCAACGAAAATCCTAGGGATCACAGCTGGTCTGATGTCCAACTGATCACGGGGATGGTGCAGCATTTCATTCAGTTGTGACTCGGTAGCCAACATGAGGGCACCTAACAACAACAGAATTGTAATGTAAAGTCGAAAAAGGAATAAAGGGAAGGATGTTATAATGGGTTAGAGTATTTTTAAATTCTCTTTTCCTCAAGAATAATAGCATTAAACCTGTTTTCCCAATCTTCTTATTATCTAACTTATTAATTTCCTTTTCAGTTCTTGTATTTGTGACTTTTTTGTTGTTGCTCTTCACCTCCCTGAGAAGAGAGCCCTTGATATTGAGACTGGATAAATAATGCAGATTCCATTCAAGCAATTAGTATTGAATTAAAAATGCAGTTAGGTTGATTTGTGTACTCAGAGAAGACAAATACCTGATACTAAAACATATTTGATGCTTATGAACAATTCAACTACTGTTGTTATTGTTGGGTACCAGGCGGTTGATTATCGACTGACAGTGACCCCATGTGACAGAGCAGAACTGCCCCATATGGTTTTCTAGGCTGTAATCTTTACCAAAGCAGATCCCCACGCCTTTCTCTTGCAAAGCCACTAGGTGGGTTCAAACCTCCAACCTTTTGGTTAGCAGCAAGCAGTTAACCATTGCACCTCCAAGAGTCCTTATTCAGGTACTATTGTTGTTGTCAGGTGCCACTGAGTCAGTTCCAACTCACAGTGACCCTATGTACAACAGAATGAAACACTGCCTGGTCCTGTGCCATTCTCACAATCACTGTTATCCTTGAGCCTATTGTTGCAGCCACTGTGTCAATCCATCTCTTCACAGGTCTTCCTCTTTCTCACTGACCCTCTACTTTACCAAGCATGATGTCTTTCTCCAGAAACTGATCCCTCATGATAACAAGTCCAAAATATGTGAGACCAAGTCTCGCCATCCTTGCTTCTAAGGAGCATCCTTGCTTCTATAGCATTCTGGCTATACTTCTTCCAGACAGATATGTTTATTCTTTTGGCAACCTATGATATATTCAATATTTTTCACCAACACCATAATTCAAAGATGTCACTTCTTCTTTGGTCTTCCTTATTCATTGTCCGGCTTTCACATGCATATAAGATCATAGAAAATACCATGGCTTGGGTCTGGCACACGCTAGTCTTCAAGGTAACATCTTAGCTTTTCAACACTTTAAAGAGGTCTTTTGCAGCAGATTGGCCCAATGCAATGTATCTTTTGATTTCTTAACTGCTGCTTCCAAGGGTGTTGATTGTGAATTCAAGTAAAATGAAATGCTTGACAACTTCAAACTTTTCTCTGTTTATCATGATGTTATCGATCCAGTTGTAAGGATTTTTGTTTTTTTTATGTAGAGGTATAATCCGTACTGAAGGCTGTGGTCTTTGATGTTCATCAGTAAGTGCTTCAAGTCCTCTTCACCTTCAGCAAGCAAGGTTGTGTCATCTGCATAACGCAGGTTGCTAATGAGTCTTCCTCCAATCCTGATGCCCCATTCTTCTTCATATAGTCCAGCTTCTCAGATTCTTTGCTCAGGATACAGAATACATAGGTACAGTGAAAGGATACAACTCTGACACACACCTTTCCTGACTTTAAACCACACAGTATCCTCTGTTTCTGTTGGAATGAGTGCCCATTGATCTATGTACAGGTTCCTCATGGGCACTATTAAGTGTTCTGAAATTCCCATTCTTTCCAATGTTATCCATAATTTGCTGTGATCCGCACAGTTGAATGCCTTTGCATAGTCAGTAAAACACAGGTAAACATTTTGCTGGTATTCTCTGCTTTCAGCCAGAGTACATCAAACATCAGCAATGATATCACTTGTTCCATGCCCTATTCTGAATTGAGCTGGAATTTCTGGCAGGTCCCTGCCAATATACTACTGCAGCCGCTTTTGAATAATCTTCAGCAAAATTTTGCTTGCATGTGATATTAATGATACTGTTCGAAAATTTCGACATTTGGTTGGATCATTTTTCTTTGGAATAGACATAAATATGAATCTCTTCCAGTCGGTTGGCCAGGTAGCTGCTTCCAAATTTCTTGGCGAGCACTTCCAGCACTGCATCCATTTGTTGAAACATCTGAATTGGTATTCCATCAGTTCCTGGAGCCTGGTTTTTCGCCAAAGCCTTCAGTTCAGCTTGGGTTTCCTACTTCAGTACCATCGGTTCCTTTTGCTGCTCTTTTTCTGCTGTTCAAGCTGTAGTATTAATGCTTTGATTTTGGCCCTTTCCTGTTTTTGGATGTGTGCATTTATTGCTATAAACTGACCTCTGAGCACTGCTTTTGCTGTGTCCCGAAGGTTCTGGTTGGATGTGTTTTCATTCTCATTTGATTCTGTATTTCTTTATTCCATCCTTAACTTCTTCTATAACCCAGTAGTTTTTGAGCAAGGTGTTGTTCAGTTTCCATGTGTTTGATTTTTTTTCCTTGCTTTTTCTGTTATTGATTTCTACTTTTATGGCTTTATGATCAGAAAAGATGCTTTGTAATATTTCAATGCTTTGGATTCTGTTAAGGCTTGCTTTATGGCCTAATAGGTGGTCTATTCTGGAGAACCTTCCGTGTACATTGGAAAAGAAAGTATACTTGACTGCTGTTGGATGGAGTTTTGGGTATGTGTCCGTGAGATCAAGTTGGTTTATTGTAACATTTAGCTCTTCTGTGTCTTTGTTAAGCTTCTTTCTGGATGTTCTGTCCTTTACCGAAAGTGGAGTGTTTAAGTCTCCTACTATTATTGTGGAGCTGTCTATCTCTCTTTCCAATGTTGTTAAAGTTTATGTATTTCGGAGCCCTGTCATTGGGTGTGTAAATATTTATTATAGTGATGTTCTCCTGGTGTACTGATTCTTTAATCATTATATAGTGTCCTTCTTTATCTTTTGTGGTGGATTTTACCTTAAAGTCTATTTTGTCAGAGATTAATATCACCACTCCTGCTCTTCTTTGAGTGTTTGCTTGACATATTTTTTTCCATCCTTTGAGTTTTAGTTTTATTTGTATCTTTAATTCCAAGGTGTGTCTCTTGTGGGCAGCATATAGACGGATTTTTTTTATCTAATCTGCCACTCTTTATTGGTGCATTTAGCCCATTTGTATTCAGCCTAATTATTGATAGGTATGAGTTTAATGCTGTCATTTAGATGTCTTTTTTTGTGTGTTGCTCACAGTGTCTTTGTTCCATTTAATTTTCTGTGCTGAGTTGCTTTTCTTTTCATCATTTTCATTGTTGTTGATTTTGTATTTGCTGAGTCTTTATAGTTTTTTTTTTTTTTATTTTGATGTGTAGGATTGTTAGTTTCCTTTTTTTAATCCCTGTGGTAGGCCAGATACAAGTACTTATCTTTAGCTGCTTGAGTGCTGCTCTTCACTGGTTCTGGATGGCCGAGTAGACTCTCTGCCATGGGGCTTCTTCTGATGTGGAAAACACCTCCAGACCTCCACTGCTTACCTCACCACGTGCAGGAGCTGATCCACCCTGAAAGGCTCTGGCTCCCACTGGGTCAGGTCTGGGAACTCCTTGCTGATTCTGAACTGTCTCTCCCTCCTCCCACCACTCAGTCTGATTCCTCAACTTTGCCTTTGATGTTCAGGGCTTGTAGATTGCCATATACAATCAATTCACTTGTTTTGTCAGGTCCTTGTTGTAAGAGGGACCACAGGAAGCATCTGACTACTCTGCCATCTTGGTCCCCTCCCTCCAGTACCATTCGTTCCTGATCATATGCTACCTCCTGAAGTGGTTGAATGTTGACCATGCAAGTTCCCACAGTACAACAAACTGACAGACACGTGGGGGATTTCCCCTGTAGAATACTTCAATATTGCAACTTCATGGTTTGAATTTTTTCTTCAGTTCTTTCAGCTAGAGAAATGTCAAGCGTGTTCTTCCGTTTTGGTTTTCTAACTGCAGGTCTTTGAACATTTCGTTATAGTACTGTAGCTTGTTTTCTCAAGTCACCCTTTGAAATCTTCTGTTCAGTTCTTTTATTTCATCATTTCTTCCATTTGCTTTAGCTACTTGACCTTCAAGAACATCTTTCAGAGTCTCTTCTGATAACCATTTTGGTCCTTTCTTTCTTTCCTGTCTTTTTAATGACCTCTTGCTTTATTCAGGTATGATGTCCTTGATGTCATTCCACAATTTGCCTGGTATTCAGCTATTACTGTTCAAGCATCAAATCTAATCTCGAGTTGGTCTCTAAATTCAGGTTGGGTATATTCAAGATCGTACTTTGGCTCTTGTGGACTTGTTCTAATTTTCTTCAGCTTCAACTTGAACTTGCATAGGAGCAATTGATGGTCTGTTCCACAGTCTGCCCCTAGCCTTGTTCTGACTGATGATGTTGAGCTTTTCCATTGTCACTTTCCACAGATATAGTTGATTTGATTCCTGTGTATTCTATCTGGTGAGGTCCACATGTATAATCACCACTTATGTTGCTGAAAAATATATTTGCAGTGAAGAAGTCATTGGTCTTGCAAAAATTCTATCATGCAATCTCTGGCGTCTTTTCTATCACCAAGGCCATATTTTCCAACTACTGATCCTTCTGTGGAAACCCTGGTGGCATAGTGGTTAAGAGATAAGTGACCGCTGACCAAAAGGTCAGCAGTTCAAACTCACCAGACACTCCTTGGAAACCCTATGGGGCAGTTCTACTCTGTCCTATAAGGTTGCTATGGGTCAGAATCGACTCGATGGCAATGGATTTTTTTGTTGTTGTTGTTTTGTTTTTGTTGTTTTTGTTTAATCCTTCTTTGATTCCAACTTTTGCATTCCAATCACCGGTAATTATCAATGCATCCTGATTGCATGTTTAATCAATTTCAGACTGAAGAAGTTGGTAAAAATCTTCAATTTCTTCATCTTTGGCCTTAGTAGTTGGTGTGTAAATTTTGAGTAATATTCTTATTAACTGGTCTTCCTTGTAGGCATATTGATATAATCCTACCACTGACAGCATTGTACTTCAGGATAGATTCTGAAATGGTCTTCTTGATGATGAATGCAACTCCATTCCTCTTCGAGTTGTCATGCCCAGCATAGCAGAACATATGATTGTCTGATTCAAAATGGCCAATAGCAGTCCATTTCAGCTCACTAAAGCCTACAATATTTATATTTATGTGTTCTATTTCATTTTTTATGATTTCCAATATTCTTGGATTCATACTTTGTACATTCCACATTCTGATTATTAATGGATGTTTCCAGCTGTTTCTTCTCATTTTGAGTAGTGCCACATCAGCAAATGAAGGTACTGAAAACTTGACTCCGTCCACATCATTAAGATTGACTCTACTATGAGGAGGCAGCTCTTTCCCAGTCATCTTTTCAGTGCCTTCCAGCCTGAAGGGCTCATCATCCAGCACTTGATCAGACAATATTTTGCTGCTATTCATAAGGTTTTCACTGGCTAATTCTGTTACCCTTACCCCACAAATGACAGTAAATTTCCTTTAGTCCTTAAACTAGCCCAAGCCAGATTTGGCTTACCCTGCATACACAGAGGGGCCATCTGTGACCGCTAATTGATCTCAACAGAGGGCGCAGCAACAGGTGGAGCAAATCAGAAGGAAAATTACTGCCCGGATTATGAAGCCAGAGGTCGAGAAGAACCACTTCTTCCTCCTGGTTCCTGGCCACCTTCTAGAATTTTCCCTCCCCGGTACACCTGCACGCTGCCATATTCCTACCCAAATCACATAGAAGTCTACTTCCCCTTAGCTCAGGGAGCCAGATCTGAGGAACTTCCTTCCAGCTCCTTGCTCTGCACATTGCAATAAAGTTACTTTCTCTTTCTCAAAGACTGGTGTCTAGATAACTGGCAAGTCTGAGTGCACCGGACAAGAACCCACCTTCTAGAGTTCGATAATAATTTTAGGGCCCAATGTGGGGCCTCTGTCCAGAACCTGGCACCCCCTCAACCATGAGTGGACCTTCACCAACCTTCAGCGTGCATGGAGCCTCTTCTTTGGGTGGATCGGGTGGGTCTCCTAACCATGACCAAGAGGCAACCAGCCTGAGGTGCTTTTACTTTGAGAATCAAAAACTAACTTTCCTATGGATGTCCACTAAGTAAGTGCCCTGTGAATTTCTGTTGTTAAGTGTAAGTGCTTGGGATTGGAGGTGGGGAGGTATCTGGAGGATTGAAGTAGGACTAAGACATACCCATTAGGGGGGATTGCAGCTCTACTAAGATCATCCTCGTTATCTTGCCCTGCCACTCCCCCTAGCCATCAGCAGAGAACAAGCAGCCTAGTTTATGGTTGTTGACTTTGGTTAAGCTCATGTTCTGTTCCTGACTGAGGGTGTGCGTGAGAGTGAAATATGGGAAGCCAACCTAATGTACCTTTACTGGCGCCCTTTGTTTCTTCATATGGGTTCTAATTACTGTTTGAGGTCACTTAACTATGACAAAAGAGAAAATGGGATAAAATCCCCTATGTATAAACCTTTATGTCTCTCTGGCAAAATAAAAACCTACAAAACAGTGTAAGCTAATGGTGCAGGGAGAAAGGAAGAGGAGAAAAGTATCACCTGGAGAGGCCTGGGTCAAAGCCAGGCCAGATAAATGGGATAGTTAAGATGTGGAGAAGAGAAGACAAATCTGGAATGTTTTAAAAAGGGTTATGTGTTTGATTATATATTACAGAAAGCATGTAATTCCGCCTTCAGCCAATACTTAACTGGATATGCTAAAAGGGGAACTAGGATTTGCTGGGGAGAAACACAGGGTTTTTGTTTATAGAGTGGGAGCTTAGTCAAAAACCTGAGCCTCACCCAGGTTTGCATTTATTCATACCCTTTACACACAGAGGGGTAGGACTGGTTCTCGGCCTGGCTGCTGTTACCCCTTTGGTGGAACCCTCCACCACCCCTCCAACGAATTGCTTGCTGGCCCCTCATGAGTCAGAAATTCCTGGCCCTGCCCAGGGAATAATCTCCCATCACACACCCATAGAGGGGTGCAATTTGGCCAGGGTTTCACTCAAGTCTCCTCAGGGCAATTTCTGCTGAGGCAAATGCCTGCCAGACTGGATGGATCACAATGGCCAGCCTAGAGGGTTTATCTTGAGTCCACACACCATTCTCCACCTATGACCTTGTAGGGTAATGCTATTCAGCTATATGCATCCCCTCCTAGTGGCTGCAGCTTTTCTCTTCTCCAAAGCATGCTGGGGATGAACTCGGGCTAAGGTACAAGGCCAGGAGTGGTGCGACTGGGCCGGTGGCTAAGGCCGAGGAATGCCTTGCCTTATCAACTAAGAGAAAAACATCTGGGCCTAGATGTGTAGTCCCTGGAAGCACTGGCTACCCAAGGACTGGGAAGAAAAACAAGTAAGCCTTAGCCCCAGCTGGAACTGTATATAAGCTTATGTCCCTTGCTAGGCAGTAGCAGAGCGTTACTCTGATCCAGCCGCCACCCTGGACTATCCTGTATTTAAGTTCCTTGAATAAACCATATGTCCCAATCGCTGGTTGAAGAGTCTTTCTTTGGTCTCTTGGCTACGTGGCTGACCCTGGGTCCGGACGCTGCTGGGTTGTTACCCAAATGACCTGTATAACTGGAATATTCTTTTATCTCCAGAGGAACGGAAGATGGTCTCAGGAAAAGCACGCCAAGAGGCCAACAGGTTGCAAAACCTCAACCCTCAAAATGGAATTAGACTCCAGGTAGCCCAGGCTGTACCTGCCACAGATATCAGCTGGAGGCAGTGAGAACAGCTTGGGAGAGAAAAAACCTTAAACGACAAGTTATGTCAGTTAAAATTTTTTTCTAGAAGAATAGTGCAAATGTTGTTTGCTTCCTCCTAATCTGTCCACTTGTAGCTGTCTTTCAGATCAGCCAGTTAGAACTAGAAACCTGGGCATGCGTGGTAAGAGACCAGGTTGACCATCAGATGGCCTCATTCCATAATCAGTATTGCCTAGGAACCAAAATCACTGGACATACGTCATTGAGCGGTGACTGAGCCCATTTCAGAAGCAAGAAGTCTGTCAGCCACTTCTATGCCAAATCCTATCCTGACCCCTTTTTGAATATGTATGAAGTTAATGGATATATATGACTTCCCCTTCCCCATGTGGTACAAAATTTCCTGCCCCCTCCTTCCCCCCTCTCTCCTTTGACTGGGGAGAGAGTGCTTTTGGGGAGGATCCTCCCTTGTCTCCTTACTCGCTGTAAAAGAATATGCCTTGCTTTAAATCCGCTTGACTCTTAGTTATTCTTGACGAGAGTACAAGCAGTGAACCCATTGCATTCAGTGACAGCGGGACAGCTAAAACATTATTTAAAAAAAAAAAGAAAAAAACTGTTTGTAGTTGATTTACAGCAAGGGTCTCCAAAACAGAAGAGCCTTAGGAAAGTTCAGAGTGTGCAACGAGGCCCCAGGGAAAATCCCCCAGTAGGTGCCTACTGCAAACAAGGCCACTGGAAACGAGAGTGCCCCTGGCAGCCAACCCAGTCAGAGAAGGAAACCTATAACACAGCTCTCACAGGAGCCCTGGATTGCAATAACAGTGGGAGGACAACTTACTGACACAACAGACCAGCGAGCTGGAGAACATGGCCTCTGCTGCTGTCCCAGGCACACAAGTGACCCTCCAGTTGCCCCAGGCAGGGGCAAGTCTGCAGTCCCAGACCTCCTCCAGCTTCATTAACAGGGTGGAGAGCTGTCAAACACAGGCAGAGGCAGCACACAGCCTGATGAGACAGTCACCATCCATACCTCGCCCAAAAACCTGGCAGGCCCATGACAGCAAAAAATATTTCGGCTGGAGAAAAGAAATGTACTACGGCCAACAGAGGTAGCAGTTATACACTGCCCCGGACACCAGAAGGGAGAGTCTCTTAGCTACCAGAAAAGCCCCAGTGATAAACAGAGCTTGTGATTGGTGCTTTGACCTTAATAACAGAGCAGAAGACAGTGGTTGTATAATTTCCAAAGACAGATGTTAATACCAGAACACCTGATGCACCCAATAATAAAGGCAGCTCTTGAAAGAGCACACATATTACGGCCGGGATGCTATGTTTTACTGGCTAGCCAAACTGATTAAAGGGCCTAATCTACAAAAGCCTATCCAGAAAGTAGTGCAACAACGTGGCACTTGTGCAAAGAACAATCCAAAAACAGGCTCACAACCTCCTATGCCTGGGGTACAATCCCGCTGGACAGGACCCAGAGAAGACTGGCAACAGTTATGCCAAAGGCTACAGGAGGTTTCAAGTAGGTACCTTTACTGGATGGGGAGAAGCCTTCCCCATCCAAGTAGAAAAGCATTCAAAGTAAGCAAAGCTCTCCTCAGTGAGATTATTCCTAGATTTGCAAAGTGATAATGGAGGAGGCTTTGTATTCAAAGTCAGGACATTTAGGAATTCCATGGAAGCTACATGCACCCTGGATACCATAGTTAACTACTGCATTGACTATATGCTTAAAAGGTCTAATTAGAAACCTAAGCTAGTGTGGGCAATGTGGGTGAATACTTGTATTCTAAGATACCAACCTACCCTGAATCAAGCTGCTCCATTGCCCTGTTGAGAGTCCTGGTGGGCCCTAGAAGCAGGCTCTAATTGAACCCCTTTGAAATGTTGAATGGGAGACGTTTCCTTAAGGCGGCCTGGGGAAGTAGTGCTTCAGATAATCCTTCAGTAGTCCAAGAAGTTAGTGTTTCCAGGTACCTTAGGTAAAGGTTCTGTTTCAGTCTCCTGGGCCAGGGATGAGGTTGACTTGCATTTCAGTGGTTACTGGAGTGTGTTCTGCTTATACAAGACAATTTCCTTTGCTTTTCCTAGCACCAGAGCAACTCTTATCGGCCATTCTCTTTACCCTCCTAAATCTTAGGGTTGGAGCAAGGCGGCAGAAGCTGATGAGTAGCACTGGTGCCCAAAAGTTGGAAGCCATCATCTGGTGTACAGTGTTTATGGGAAGGTTGTTATTAGATTGCAGGGAAAACCTCTGAGTGTATGAAAGGGCCTGGCAGCAGGAGGAAGTCAATAAAGCTTCTGGTGGCAGTATAACAGAAGGGTCCTGGAGACCCTCTGCCTGGGTCCAAATCTTGGCTCTGCTAGCTGTTGATTTTGGGTCGGGGGCTTCACTTCCATGTGGCTAAGATAAACTGGAAACCACTTAGCTCATTGCCTCGCATATATTCTTTGTACACTCTGTTATGCCAATTGAGCTAGATGTTCCCTGAGACCATCGTCCTCATAGCCCTCAGCCCAGTAATTTGGTCCCTCAGGGAGTTTGGGTGTGTCGATGGAGCTTCCATGACCTTGCCTTGGACAAGTTGTGCTGGCTTCCCCAGTACTGTGTACTGCCTTACCACTTATCTATTATCTCTCGTTTTGTTTTATGGGACTGTCTAATCTTTGGCTGAAGGGTGAGCCTCAGGGGTGACTTACATTTCTCTCCGGCTCTGTCCAGGACCCTCTATTGTGATCCCTGTCAGAGCAGTTGGTAGTGGTAGCCAGGCACCATCTAGTTGTGCTGGACTCAGTCTGGTGGAGGCTGTGGTACTTGTGGTCCATTAGTCCTCTGGACTAACCTTTCCCTTGTGTCTTTGGTTTAAAGTCTTCGTTGCCTGCTACCTCCAGGAGCTAATCATTCCTTACCTGTTCCTAGGTCTCTAAAACTCCACCCCATGCCAGCAGGAAGTAACCAGATGAGGCAGAGACCCTCATCTCTTAAGATTAAGAAATTGCTACAACTCAAGGGGGATTGTAACCTGATCCTGCAAATGCCAGTAAATCTCAGCTAGTCCTTAGACTAGCCCAGGCCAGATTTGGCTCACCCTGCATGTGCAGAAAGGCCATCTGTGACCGCTAATTGACCTCAACAGAGGACACAGCAACAGGTGGAGCAAATAAGAAGAAAAATCATCACCCAGACCCTATTCTGAAGCGAGAGGTCCGACAAGAACTACGTCACCTCCTGTTTCCCGGCTGCCTTTTAGAATTTCCCCTCCCCAGTACATTTGCGTGGCTGCCACCTTGCTGCCCAAATCACACATAAGCTCTGCTTCCCTGCAGCTCAGGTAGTTGAATCTGAAGAACATCCTCCCGGCTCCTTGCTCTGTACATTGCAACAAAGTTACTTTCTCTTTCTCAAAGACTGGTGTCCAGATAATTGGCAAGTCTGAGTCCGCCAGACAAGCACCTACCTTCTAGGGTTTGGTAACAATTCCTTTCAGCAGTAGACTGCCAGGTCCTTCTTCCTAGTCTGTCTTAGTCTGTCAGCTCTGCTGAAACCTGTCAGCCATGGGTGACCCTGCTCATATTGGAATACCAGTGGCATAGCTTCCAGCAGCACAGCAACATGCAAGCCCCCAGTAAGACAAACTGACAGACCAGTGGGGTGCTAGATAAGTAAAATTTCTGGTGTCTACTTGCACCAGTTTCTGACTAGGTTTTTGTTTTTCCCTTCTTCTTTTCTTCTTCATATCCCAATATCTCACAGGACTAGTCCATACTTAATGTTAAGGTCCTGTTCATTTTAATTAATATCTAGCATATCTCAATTTAACGTTTTTCAGCAGTGAAATTTGTCTTACTCTAGTGAATCTTTGTTACCATTGTTCTTTACACACATGAAACTCTACACATCCTCTTCTTAAACGTTTCTCCTGTTTGGCTTATGCAAAACCAGTTTAGTCTAGTGCTTCTTGTTTATTTATGACCATTCCCTCTCAGTCTCCACATCTGGTTTCTCTTCTCTTCATTCCCTTTCCCTGTTATGTTCTCTCTCTCTCTCCTCTCATTCTAAAATGTCTCTCTAGATTATAGCATCCATTTTCCTTGTTTATAGTCATACCCTGAGGACTCCTAAAGTTATATCTCTAGGCAAGGTCACTTTCTTGTGTTACAGACAAATATATAACTAACTACTATATTTCTTCTCCTAGCTCTCCCATGGATACGTGATATGAAACATTCAAAACGTGAAATGTGTTTGTCCTCAGTATTTCCTATATTAATTTATGACTCTATAAACTAGCAAGTTGCTCAAACCAGAAACTGGTGAAGCAATTTAGACTACTCTTGAATCCTATTATCCCTTCCTTCATATCCATCTATCATTAAGTTCTGTATATTCAAATTAATATATTGACTGCCTCCACCTCCACAGTTTCTTGATTTCATAGTTTCGATACAAAACTAGCATTATTACGTAAGTTCACATCTCTAAGAATGTCCTATGGAACCCCTCTTCCCATCTGCAAAACTGGGTGTTCTTTCTAAAGTACAAATTTATTTTATTCCCCTCTTTAAAATCATTCCATGACCTGTCTTAACTACAAAATAAATCTTAGACTTCTCTGGAAATAAGTTCCTAGCTTCACTTCTAACCAAAAGGTCAGGAGTTCAAATCCACCAGCTGCTCCTTGGAAACCCTGTGGGGCAGTTCTACTCTGTCCTATAGGGTTACTATTAGTCGGGACTGATTTGATGGCACCTAACAACAACATGCTTCCTTAAGATTTATTATCATTTACTGCTTCTACCTCTGCAATCTCTACCCCCATTATTTCTTCTCTCACATTTTAAACCGTAACAGTATTTGACTATTTACACTTCCAGAACATACCATAATGTCTTGATGTACTTTCTTTCATTTGCCTGAAATGTGTCCCTCCCCTGAACATTCTACACATTTGTCAAGATTCAGTTAAAGTATCACTTCTACAGTGAGATGCTCACTGTGTATCTAACTTTTTGAGCTATATCAATCCAGGACCCTCTTATACACTACTCTTTTTTTTTTTTTTTTGCCAATTAAATTCATTTAATTGTGCAACCATTGTCACAGATATTCTTACTTATGTTTTCATAATTCTTTGCTGCTAACTCCATGGAAGCATCACCTTAATTCAGACTGGTTAGAGCTAACTCACATTTTTTGTCCTAGTCATTCCTCTTGCATTTTATTACAAACATTGCTTTCATTCTGCTTTCCTTTGTACAAGTTAACACTTATTCACTGTCTGTTCTAATTTATTCCAAAAACCAAACCAAATCCATTGCCATTGAGTCAATTCCAACTCATGGCTACCCCATGCATTTCCCAGAATAGAAACGTGCTCTGTAGGGTTTTCAATGACTGTAATCTTTGGAAGTAAATCTCCAGGCCTTTCTTCTAAGGTGCTGCTGGGTGGATTCCAACTGTTGTCCTTTTGGTTAGTAGTCAAGTGCAAACAGTTTGTGCCACCCATGGCCAGCTTAGGTAATAGCTTGCATAGCCAGACTAGGCCCTTAGCTACACTGCAGAGATGCATCAGAAAGCCTTATTGTGAGCCATGTCTCCAGATCACACCTATTGCCATGGAAAGATAGGTTGCTGGAGGCTTTTAGCCAATTTTTCTGCTGGGGAAATATATTACTTGGATTTAAAGACTTAATCTGCCTCTTTTTGTGGGAGAAAGGCCTAGTTATTTCAAAACTCTAATCATGGGACGCATGGCTTCCTCCAGACAGCCCTTGTTCCTATTAGCTGAAAAAGTTCAAGAAAAGCAAGAGAAATTTTCAAGCATTTAATGCAGGTCACATATGTCAGATCTCACATAAAACTAATCTCTTTACAGTCGTAATGTGATTTATTTAAAACAAATTGCACATATTTAAGTTGTATATATTTTTTAAAATATAAACAAGCCCACAGCATTGGTAATAACATAAGGACTATCAAAATAATATGAACATTTGTTTTATAACTATACTTGCAACAAAAAACACCTAAAGGGGAGGGATTGCTGTCCTCAACTTCTCACGTCATTGATAATTTATAGTTGGATACACTTTGTAGCAGAGTAAAATTATCTCCTTCTGTCCTGAACCCACCTAGTTAGTTTCTTGACTTTATTTTAGAATGAATCTCTTCTGTATCATCTTCTGCATCAAGGTTCATATACTCATCAAAACAATGACATAGCCATCTATCCTCATGGTCACTTGCTCATAGAGCCACACCTGAATCTGGGATCTATTTCACAAGTTTCTGAAGATGAGGCTGATGGGCTGCATTATCACCTTTTGCACGTTTTGGCTATGGCCACAGTATGCCATGGTGGAAGTCCACACTAACCCTCATGCTATCTCAGTAAGCAACTCTTAGTTGTAAACTTGGATTTTTTTTTTAACCTATTTATAACATGTTAAGTCATCATTATACTCAAGGTAATGAATATTTCTGGCATCCCCTAGCTTTTCCTGTGGCTGTATGTAATACAGCCCTTTCTTCTTCCCACCCCTCAGCAAAAAGAGATCATTTGTTTCCATCAGCATTTATTAGTTTTCATATTCTAGAATTTTATAAATACGTAAAAATGTAGTATGCAATCTTTTTTCTTTTACTCAGTATAATGATTTTCAAGTTCATCCATTTGCTGTATGTAGCAATAGCTTTTCCTTGTCACTGCTGAGTAGTATTCCATTTCATGGAACCACGGTTTATTTATCCATCTTCCTCCTGTTCATGGACATTTGTGTTGTTGCAGAATTTGGTAATTATAAATAAAGTTTTTATTAGTGTGCATTCGTCAATCTTTTATGAGCATATGCTTTCACTTCTCTTGGTAGGGAATAGCCAAACTTGTTTCCAAAGTGGTTTACATGTGTTGGTCTATATCATGGTACAAGTTAGAGTTTCTAAAGGGCCAGGATTAAAATCTTGTTTCTTCCAATGGTACTTCTATAACCTCAGCAAGGTCTGAGTCTTACACTCTCATCTATAAAATGGAGATAAAAATACAATTTAAAGAGTTGTTATGAGAAAAATTGATAATAAGCATGAATGTACAGTGCCTAGAAACATATTAAATAAATTGCATTGTTATTATAAATTTCATAAGACAAACTGGCAGATTGTGGAAAAGAAATCTTTAATTTATTTGCTTTCAAATGACAATTTAATAATTGTACAGAGAAAACTTTAGTGAAAATATGAAAACCTCATTATAAAAATAAGAAGGAATTGTCTATAACTGAAATAATTAATTTGATTCATTTCATTTGGTTTCTAAAAACTATCTTGCATTAGCAAACTCCATTACTTAGTGAAATTTGACACACTAAGGGTCATGTGGATGAGACTGACTTATGCAATAAATTGACCTAAAATTCTATCTCAAGCTGCTATGGGTTTGTGTGTGTGTATGTGTGTGTGTGTGTATGTGTGTGATACTTTCCTCTTCTACAGCAAAATTTATTTACTTGAGTTATAATAAGATTATTAATTTTCAAATTTTCTGATTGATCTTTCACCAGTTTAGAGATATTCAGTACTAAAGTTCATCTACCTGTCTTAAATTGTTTTAAAAGTTGACTTGATCAATTACCATTATGAAAGTCATGATGAATAAGTTACTCCTCTAAGCTATATTGAAATCACAGTACATTGCATTAGGTGTTAAGTGACTGGTATACTTTCCTTGAAAAACATGGAGGAAAATTACCTCCATATTAACTGAATGTTTGCAAGGCCTTGCTTCTCTATTTCTTTTGGAAAATGCCTGAGCTTTTGACTTACATGTAGGGTAACTTCTTTTTAATTCATATATTTCTACAGATAGACCTTACCAATCTAACTCAAGTTCATAACTGATTTATTGTGAAATATCCATTTACTTAAGTAACAGTGCATGTGCTTTACTGGAAAAGTTTTATAAACAAATGTGGTCATTACCTGAACCTCATCATGGGAGGTCCTTTGATCAGTGTTCCAAAGGCTTCTGTTACGTAACTGACTTGCTTTTGCTTTTGAGTAACTTCAGTAAGGGCATTGGACACTGTTTTCTAAATCATGAGAGAGTTTTATCTCACTGTACTAGTTTCCCAGGGCTACCATAACAAACTACCAAAAAGTAGGTGGCTTAAAGTGACAGAAATTCATTGGCTCAGAGTTCTAGAGTCTAGAAGTCTGATGTCAGGTTGTGAGGATGACCACGCTCTCTTCAAAGGCTCTCTGGGTAGATCCTTTCTTCTTTCTTCCAACTTCTGGTAGCCTCAGGTGTTCCTTAGCTTGCAGCTCCAGCCTAACTCTCTATCTGCCTCCGCCTTCACAGGGATATCTTCCTTCTGTGTCTCTATTTCTCTGTCTCTTTTATAATGATGCCAATTAAATTAGATTAGAACCCTCCCCACTCCAGTATAACCTCATATTAACTGATAACATCTTCAAAGACCCTGTTTCCAAACAAGATCATGTTCACAGGTACCAGGGGCTAGGACTTCAACCTATCTTTTTGAGAGAGGCAACTCAATCCTTATGCTTCCTAAAATGAACTCTGCTTTCATAAGGAAGTAGAAATTTTGAAGAATTCAATGAGAGAAAAGGGTGGTGGAGATAAAAGTGAGGAAAGGAAGCTGGAGAAGTGTAGGGCGGGATGAAAGGAAAGAAACTTAAGTTCTTTGTGGAGAACAATTGAAAATAATAAAAAAATAAATTATGAATTAAAAACTCATCTATAAATAAGTTATAAATAATACATAAATATGCAATGAGAAAAGTGGTAGTCTACTAAATCTCTTTAAATTCTAAAAGCATTATTGAAATGTATAGCTCTGATTTCTGACTCACACTCATATGATAGCATAGAAGAAATGGTCGTAAATATTAACTACAAACAATAATTCGGGGAAAAATGACAAATTGCTGGAGATTACCAAGAATGTCCACAGGTTACAGATTATTTATTTTACAATTATTAAAAAAATAGAAAGAAGGTAAACAACAGCATGAGAACCAAAAACATGCTGATCTTTCAAAATAGATATTCGATGTGTTTCTAGTTTGCCTCTGACCTGTCACAGCCACAGCAGTGCTATGGTGTACAGCCTCATGAACACATGCATAACTTTCTTTGGAGTAGAGACTTGCAGTCATAGATTATACTATATTTAATTTGATTAAGTATTCACAGAGTTGTCTTCAGACTGAAAACATCAAACTAACTCTTATTAGCATGGTGACTTGCTTCTGAATCACCATTATCACTTGCAGTATTTGAAATTACTCAGTTTTATTTACTCAACAAATACTTATTTAGATCCAAGCACTATGTTCAAAACACTCTTCTAGTTGCTAGGCATGAACAAAATACTTTTCTAATTTCCAGACTGCTAATCAAATGAGTAAAACATTACATGTTTTTGTTCTTGTAATTTGCATTTCTGTACTTAACTAATGAGTCTGAACATTACTTTTTGTGCTCTTTATCTATTGGTTTCTGCTTCCATGAATTGCTGGTTTGTATCTTTTGCATACTGCTGCATTGTATTTCCTATCTTTATACTCCAAATATTAGTTCCTTGCCTTTTTTTGATATAAAAATATTCTCACAATCTCGAAATTGTTATCTATTTGTCTTCGAGAATATTTTTAAATTATGACATAACTAAACCTTTTAAATACTTTTTGTGGTTTAGTTTAAGAAATTCTTCCTCCTCAGAACAAAACTATTGTTTTATAGTATCTTTATTAACACATTTTATCTTTCACATTTGTATCTTTAATCCATCCAGATTCCACTTTGAAATATAATGTTACTTAGTGTTATGGATTGAATTATGTTCCAAAAAAATGTGCGTCAATGTAGCTAGGTCATGATTCCCAGTATTGAGTGGTTGTCTACCATTTTGTGATCTGATATGATTATCTTATTGTTGTAAATCCTAACCTCTACGATGTTAATGAGGCAGGATTAGAGGCAGTTATGTTAATGAGGCAGGAATCAACCTACAAGATTATGTTATATCTCTTTTGAGGTATAAAAGAGAGAACTGAGCAGAGAAACAGAGAGACGTCATATCACCAAGAAAGTAGTACCAGGAGCAGAGTGTGTCGTTTGGACCCAGGGTCCCTGTACTGTGAAATTTCTAGACCAGGGGAAGATTGATGACAAGGAACTTCCTCCAGAGCTGACAGAGAGAGAAAGCCTTCCCGTGGACTTGGTGCCCTGAATTCAGACTTCTAGCCTCCTAGACTGTGAGAGAATAAACTTCTGTTTGTTAAAGCCATCCACTTGTATTTCTGTTATAGCAGCACTAGATAACTAAGACACTTAGGGCTTCTCTTTAATTTTTCTCCTCATACTCAACCGGAACTAAAATGGGAGAGCGTCTTAGGTATCTATTGCTGCTATAACAGAAATATCACATGTGGGTCACTTTAATGAACAGAAATTTATTTTCTCACAGATTAAAACCAAACCAAACCAAACCAGACCTGTTGTCATCGAGTCAATTCCCACACATAGTGACCCTATAGGACAGAATAGAACTGCCCCATAAGGTTTCCAAGGAGCGCCTGGTGGATTTGAAATGCTGAACTTTTGGTTAACAGCTGAACTCTTGACCAGTACACCACCAGGTTTTCCCAGTTTAGAAGGCTAGAAATTCAAATTCATGTTGCTGTCTCTGCTCTGTAAGAAAATCCTTTTCCCTAAGCTTTTTTTCCTAGGTTCGTTGGTGGTCTCCATATACCATCAATCTTTGCTTCCTTCTCTGTGCTTAATCTGCTCTTTTTATATCTCAAAGGTGATTGGCTTAAGATACACGTACAATGATATGACCTCATTAACATAACAAAGAAAACCCATTCCCAGATGGGATTAACTTCCACATGTATAGGGGTTAGGATTCCAACACATGTTTTGGGGGTACACAATTCAATCCATAACAGATAGGTTTTGCAGCCGTAACAAAAACCTCAAAATCTCAGTGAGTGAACACAGCAAACATTTTTTTTTTTGGCTCACACTACAGGTACAACATAGGTCAGAGAAAGGCTCTGTTAGGGACCTAGGATGATGAAGTATTGTCACTCCACTATCATATTAGTAAGACAGAAAGTGGAGAATAGAAAATACACTTCTAAATCCTCTGGTAAAATTTCATTACCTAAACCAAATCTATGATCACACCTAAATCCAATTTCTGGAGGAAGACCCACTGCCGTCAAGTTGATACCAACTCATACCAACCCTATAGGACAGAGGAGAACTTCCCCATAGGGTTTCCAAGGCTGTAAATCTTTATGGAAGCAGACTGCCACTTCTTTCTTCTGCTGAGAGGCTGGTGGGTTTGGACTGCCCATCTTTTGGTTAGCAGGCAAGTGCTTAACCACTGTGCCACTGTGGCTTCTTTGGCTAGAGGGAGGAGGGAGTGAAATCTTATCCACACCTGCAGAAGAAAATTGGAACATTTGTGATCAAACTACCATCTGTTTCTCTCATAACCAATATTTAGCTCATTCTCTTTTCTGAATGGTAAATATACTAAGCACCTTCCTAACAGGGAAAACTCAGAAGTCTAATTCAGATACGGCATTCAGTTTAACGTCCTCCAGCTCTAGGTAAGGTATGTTAGTCTCTACACCCGGTTTTGATTTGGCTTTCCTTACTTCATAGATCTAAAATAAAAAGGAGCCCTGGTGGTGCAATGGTTAAGTGCTCAGCTGCTAACCGAAAAGTTTGCAGTTCAAATTCAATTCATCCAGTGATGGTGAGAGAGAAAAGATAATCTGTTACAGTAAAGATTACAGCCTGGGAAACCTTATGGGACAGTTCTACTCTGTCCTATAGGGTCACTATGAGTCGGAATCAATTGGACAGCACACAGCAGCATGAAGCAAAAACAAAAACACAAACAACTTACCTACTTACACTGCAGTCAATATACACTAGATAACTGCAAAGCACAGGATAACTGCAATAAACCTTCCTTTGAGAAAGTAAAGGAATGAGAGACATACAACAACCATTAATTCATAGCAGTTTTGCAATCCCACTGAGAAGACGTTTTTGGGCCCCAGAAGCTAGAAATAGGGAAATCTCTTCAATTTTTATCCACAGTTTGTTTTTCTTATACAGTGATCTCCATGTTCTCTGGCTCCTTCCTTGTGGAGATTCTTCCTTTCCTAATATCCTGTTTAGATACATCCAATAAAGTCAGTCCTCAGCTTACAAACAAGATCCTTTCCTAAGCCTATCTTTAAGTTGAATTTGTAGGTAAGTCGGATCAGGTACATTGCTGTTGTTATGTGCCTTCTAGCTGGTTTTGACTCATAGTGACCCAAAGGACAGAGTAGAACTGCCCCATAGGGTTTCCAAGGAGTGACTGGTGGATTTGAACTGCCGACCAAAGCAGCCATATCACTTAACCACTGTGCCACCAGGGCTCCAGCTGTGTTAATAGGTTTTAAAAAGAACTCATATATAAACAATCATGTCATTAGCAATGAGATATAGTTATAATTATTTATTTCCCCTCTTCACGATTTTAATATTTTTCTTACCATACCAAATGACTGTGATCTTCAGAACAAAGTAGAATATGAGTGACAAGAGCAGGCATCCTTGCTGTAGTCCCAATATTAGGGGATAAGGAGTTCAATATTTCACCATTAAATACAAGGTTAATGGTGAATGTTTCCATAGAGGTCCTTTATCAGCATGAGGAAGTTTCTTTTCATTGTCTTTCTTTTTTTTAAATTGTGCTTTGGGTGAAGGTTTACAGCTCAAGTTAATTTCTCATAGAAACACTTATACACATATTGTTTGTGACATTAGTTGCCATTCCCACAATGTGACAGCACACTCACCTTTTTCACCCTGGATTCCCTGTCCCCATTCAACCAGTTACTGTCTCTTCCTGCTTTCTCATCCTGCCTCTGGACAAGAGCCACCCATTTGGTCTCATATATCTCATTGAACTAAGAAGCAGGTGCCTCACGTGTATTTATTTTTTGTTTTATATTCCTGTCTAATCTTTGTCTAAAGAGTGGGCTTTGGGAATGGTTTCAGTTCTGGGTTAACAGAGCATCTGGGGGCCACAGTTTCGAGGGTTTCTCCAGTCTCTGTCAGACCATTAAGTCTAGTCTTTTTACGTGAATTTAAGTTCTGCCCCACACTTTTTTCTGGCTCCGTCAGGGACTCTCTGTTGTGTTCCCTGTCAGGACGGTCATTGGTGGTAGCCAGATACCATCTAGTTCTTCTGGTCTCAGGCTGGTGGAGTCTCTGGTTAATGTGGTCCTTTAGTCTTTTGGGATAATATTTTTCAAGTATCTTTGGTTTTCTTGATTCTCCTTTGCTCAAAGTGGGATGGGACCAATTGATAGATCCTAGATGGCCACTCCAACACTTTAAGACTACAGAGGCCACTAACCAAAGAGGGGTGCAAAACATTTTCTTAATAAATTTTGTTATGCCAATTGACCTAGATGTACCCGAAGCTTTGGTCCCCAGGTCCCAGCCCCAGATATTCTCTCCCTCAAAATGTTTGGATGTGTCCAAGAAACTTCTTAGCTTTCTCTTGGGTCCAGTTGTGCCGACTTCCCCTGTATTGTGTGTTGTCCTTTCCTTCACCGAAGGTGATCCTTGTCTACTATCTAGTTAGTGAATTCCTCTCCCCCTCACTTCCCACCCTCATAACCATATTCTGTCTTTAAACCATTTCTTTAGTTCTTATAATAGTTGTCTCATACAATATTTGTCCTTTTACGACTAATTTCACTCAGCATAATGCCCTCCAGTTTCATCCATGTTATGAGATGTTTCACAGATTCGTCATTGTTCTTTATCGTTGCATAGTATTGCATTGTGTATATGTACTATAATTTGTTTATCCATTTGTCTGTTGATGGGCACCTAGGTTACTTTCATCTTTTTGCTATTGTGAACAATACTGCATTGAACATGGGGATGCATATGTGTATTCGTGTGACAGCTCTTATTTCTCTAGGATATATTCCTAGTAGTAGGATTGCTGGAGTTATGGTATTTCTATTTCTAGCTTTTTAAGGAAGCACCAAATCGTTTTCCAAAGTGGTTGTACCATTTCACATACCCACCAGCATTGCATAAGTGTTCCAGTCTCTCCAAAACCTCTCCAACATTTATTATTTTGTGCTTTTTGGATTAGTGTCAGCCTTGTTGGGGTGAGATAGTATCTCATTGTAGTTTTGATTTGCATTTCTCTAATGGCTAGTGATTGTGAGCATTTCCTCATGTGTCTGTTAGCTCCTGAGTGTCTTCTTTCATGAAGTGTCTGTTCATATTCTTTGCCCATTTTTTAATTGGATTATTTATCTTTTTGTTGTTAAGATGTTGTATTTTCTTGTAGATTTTAGAGATTAGACACTTGTTGGCTATGTCATAGCCAAAAACTTTTTCCCAGTCTGTAGGTTCTTTTTATTCTTTTGCTGAAGTCTTTTGACAAGCATAAGAGTTTGATTTTTAGGAGCTCCCAGTCATCTAGTTTCTCTTCTAGTGTTTGTGCATTGTCAGTTATGGTTTGTATTCTGTTTATGCCATGTATTAGTGTTCTTAGAATTGTCCCTGTTTTTTCTTCCATGATCTTTACTGTTTTAGATTTTATATTTAGGTCTTTGATCCATTCTGAGTTATTTTTTTTTTTGTATGGTGTGAGGTATGGGTCCTGTTTCATTTTTTTGCAGATGAATACCCAATTACATCAGCACCATTTGTTAAAGAGACTCTCTTTTCCCCATTTAATGGACTTTGTCAAATATCAGCTGCTCATAGGTGGATGGATTTATGTCTGGCTTCTCAGTTCTGTTGCATTGGTCTATGTATCTGTTGTACCAGTACCAGGCTGTTTTGACTACCTTGGTGGTATAATAGGTTCTAAAATCAGGTAGTGTTAGGCCTCCCACTTTGTGGGAGTAATGCTTTCCTCCTCCTTCAGTGATGCTTTACTTATCTGGGGCCTCTTCCCTTCCCATATGAAGTTGATGATTTGTTTCTTCATTTCATAAAAAATTCCATTGGAGTTTGGATCAGGATTTCATTGTATCTGTAGATCGCTTTGGGTAGAACTGACATTTTCACAATGTTAAGTCTTCCTATCCACGAACATGGTATGTTTTTCCAATTATGTAGGTCTCTTTTGGTTTCTGGCAGTAATGTTTTGTAATTTTCTTTGTATAGGTTTTTTACATCTCTGGTTAGATTTATTCCTAAATACTTCATCTTCTTGGGGGCTATTGTAAATGGTATTGATTTGGTGATTTCCTTTTTGAAGTTTTCTTTGTTGGTATAGAGGAATTCAACGGATTTTTTTATGTTTATTTTTTATCCCTATACTTCGTTGAAATCTTCTGTTATTTCCAGTAGTTTTCTTGTGGATTATTTGGGATTTTCTGTGTATAAGATCATGTTATCTGAGAATAGGGATACTTTTACTTCTTCTTTACTAATTTGGATGCCCTTTATTCTTTTTTCTTGCCTTACTGCTATGGTTAGGACCTCCAGCACAATGTTGAATAAGAGTGGTGATAAAGAGCATCCTTGTCTGAGTCCCATTCTCAAAGAGAATGCTTTCAGTCTCTCTCTGTTTAGAAAGATGTTGGCTATTGGCTTTGTATAAATATCTTTTATTATGTCGAGGAATTTCCCTTCTATTCCTATACTGCTGAGAGTTTTTATCAGGAATTGGTGCTGGACTTTGTCAAATTCCTTTTCTACATCAGTTGATAAGATCATATGGTTCTTATCTTTTGTTATATTTATGTGATGGATTACATTGATTGATTTTCTAATGTTGAATCATCCCTGCATACTGGTATGAATCCCACAGGTCATGATGAATTATTTTTTTGATATGCTGTTGAATTCTGTTGGCTAGAATTTTGTTGAGGATTTTTTTGTTTATGTTCATGAGGGATATTGGTTTATAATTTTCTATTTTTGTGGTGTCTTTACCTGGCTTCATAGAATGAGTTCAGGAGTATTCTATCCTTTTCTATGCTCTGAAATACCTTTAGTAGTATTAGTGTTAACTATTCTCTGAACGTTTGGTAGAATTCTCCTGTGAAGCTGTCCAGGCCAATGTGTTTTTTTGGGAGTTTTTTATGCCCTTTTCAATCTCTTCTTTTGTTATAGGTTTATTTAGTTTTTCTACCTTAGTTTGTGTTAGTTTAGGTATGCAATGTGTTTCTAGAAATTTGTCCATTTCCTCTAGGTTTTCAAATTTGTTGGAGTACAGTTTTTCATAGTATTCTCTTATGATCCTTTTTATTTCAATTGTGTCTGTTGTGATATCACCCATCTCATTTCTTATTCAGGTTGTTTGCTTCCTCTCCTGTTTTTCTTTTGTCAGTTTGGCCAATGGTTGTCAATTAGTTGATCTTTTCAAAGAACCGACTTTTGGTCTTGTTGAATCTTTCAATTGTTTTTCTATTTATTTCATCTATTTCTTCTCTAATCTTTATTATTACCTTTCTTCTGGTGACTGAGGGCTACTTTTGCTGCCCTCTTTCTATTTGTTCAAGTTGTGGGGTTAACATTTTGATTTTGGGCCTTTCTTGTTTTTGGGTATGTACATTTACTGCTGTAATTTGACCTCTAAGCACTACTTTTGCCATGTCCCAAAGGTTCTGGCAAGATGTGTTTTCATTCTCCTTTGATTTTATGAATTTCTTTATTCTGTCCTTGATTTCTTCTATACCCCAGTAGTTTCTGAGCAAAGTGTTGTTTAGTTTCCATGTATTTAATTTTTTTTTCCTTGCTCTTTCTGTTATTGGTTTCTACTTTTATGGCGTTATGGTTAGAAAAGATGCTTTGTAATATTTCGATATTTTGGATTCCGTTGAGGCTTGCTTTGTTGCCTAAAATGTGTTCTATTCAGGAGAATGACCCAGGTGTGTTGGAAAAGAAGGTATACTTTGCTGCTGTTGGGTGGAGTGTTCTGTATATATCTATGAAGTCGAGTTGATTGATTGTGGCATTTAGATCTTCCATATCTTTATTGAATTTTTTTCTGGATGTTCTGTCCTTCACCAAATGTGGTGTGTTGAAGTCTCCTACTATTATTGTGGAGCTGTCTATTTCTCTCTTCAATGCTGTTAGAGCTTGTTTAATATATTTTGGACACCTGTCATTGGGTGTGTATATATTTATTGTGGTTACGTCCTCCTGGTGTATTGACCCTTTAATCAGTATATAGTGTTATTCTTTATCCTTTGTGGTGGATTTTCTTTAAAGTCTATTTTATCTGAGATTAATGTTGCCACTCCTGCTCTTTTTTGATTGCTGTTTGCTTAATGTTTTTTCCATCCTTTGAGTTTTAATTTGTTTGTGTCTTTGAGTCTAAGATATGTGTCTTGTAGGCAACATATAGATGGATCATGTTTTTTTTTTAATCCATTCTGCCACTTTCTGTCTCTTTATTGGTACATTTAATCCATTTAAATTCAGTGTAACTATTGATAGGTATGAATTTACTGTTGTAATTTTCATTTTTTTGTGTGTATGTGTTGTTGACAGTTTTTTTGTTCCACTTAATTTTCTGTGCTGAGTCACTTTTCATTATATATTTTATTTTCATCTTTTTCTTTATTGTTGATTTTGTGTTTGCTAAGTCTTTATGTTTTTCTTTTTTATGTTTATGAGTAGGTTTGTTAGCTTCCTTTGTGGTTATCTTAAAATTTACCTTTATTTTTTTAAATTTAAACTGGTCTTTTATTTCTTGATATCACCTGAACTTCCTCTCCATGTGGAAGTTCTATGACTACACAGCTTTGCCCTTTTTTTTTTTTTTTTTTTTTTGATGTTGTCATCGTATACATATTGACATCTCTGGTTCCCTATTTTCAGTCTTTTAGCTTTAACTTTTTTGTGTTACCTCCCTATCCGGGTTGATAACTTGTTGATCTGTCCTGTGTTTTAGTCTTGGTTGTTGTCTGATATTGTTGGTTCTCTAACTGGAGGACTTCCTATTTCTGTAATTTTTGTTTGGTTTTTACAAATTCCTTTAATTTCTGTTTAACTGGAAATGCTCTAATTTCACCATCGTATTTGAGAGATAGTTTTCTTGGGTATATAATTCTTGGCTGGCAATTTTTTTTCCTGCAAGACTTTATATATTTAATCCCATCACCTTCTTGTCTGCATGGTTTCTCCTGATTAGTCAGAGCTTTGTCTTATTGGTTCTCCTCTGTAGGTTACTTTTTGTTTATCCCTAGATGCTTTCAAATTCTACCTTTGTCTTTGGTTTTGGAAAATTTGACTATGATATATCTTGCTGATTTTCTTTTGAGATCTATCCTTTGTGGGGTTCATTGAGTTTCTTGGATAGATATCTTCTTGTCTTTCATGATATCATAATTTTCTGCCAGAACATCTGTAACAATTCTCTCTGTTTTCTGTTATTCCCTCCTGTTCTGGTACTATGATCACTCATAGGTTTTTCCTCTTGATGGTGTCCCATATAATTCTTAGGCTTTCTTCATTTTTTTAAATTCTTTTTTTCTGATTTTTTCTCAAATATATTGGTGTCAAGGGATTTATCTTCAATCTCACTAATTCTGACTTCCTTTGTCTCAATTCTGCTCCTGTGATGACCTACTGAGTTGCCGAATTCTGACTTTTTATTGTTAATCTTTTGGATTTCTAGTTGCTATCTCTCTATTATTTCTAGCTACCTGTTAAATTTATCATTTTCTTCTTGTATTGTTTTCCTGAATTCCTCTATTGCTTTGTCTGTGTATTCCTTAGCATGGTCTGAGTTTTGCCTGATATCCTTCCTGACCTCTTGGAGATCTCTGTATATTAGTCTTTTAAATCTCAGGTAATTCCATGACCTTATCTTTCTCCAGAAGTTTTCCTGGTTATTTATTTTGGTTGCTTGCTGGAGATATCATGATCTGTTTCTTTACGTGATTTGAGATTGACCGTTGTTTCTGAGCCATCAATAAGTTATTATATTTATTTATTGTATGTTTGTTTACTGTGTCCTAGCTTTTTGTATGGTTTTGATTTGATATGCCCATGTAGGCTTGGTGTGTGAGTTACTTTGGTTATTGTTGTCTTTGAAGCTCTCACATCCTGTCTCCAGGTCATTAGAGCAGCTACTAGGTGTGTGAGCCCAGAAGTCTGTTCACTTTTCTTATGCAGATACAGCACAGGTCTCCAGGTTGTCAGTCACAGAGTATGTGGTGCAGCCTCTCATCTACAGTCATAGATGAGCACAGCTGCGTAGGTGTGTTTGGAGTAGGCACAGGTATCTGGCTGCAGTAGAGGGTTATGTAAGGAACCATACAGGGGTCTGATGGCCCCCTGTGTGCCTTGGTGTAGAGCAAGTCCCTGTCTCCTAGGACTTGTAGTGGGAGGGATGTTGCTGCCGGAACTTGGGTACCCGATGTTATTAGCTAGAGGGACTGGGAGGCACCACTTATTCTCAGCCCCTTGTTGTGGGTGGCTAGATGAAGTGGATGATATCACCCAGCCCTCAGGCCCCTAATGTGGGTGAGTGAGGACCCTGCTTAAGGGGCAGGGCAGCATCCAATGTCATAAATCTGAAGCTCCCCCTTGACTGCTGCAGTTGAAAATGAACTTCAGGTGTATACACTGCTGTTTTATGCTAATGAGGGCATGTGTTGTTGAATCAGCCCACACAGGTCTAGGCAGGGGTGAAGGGCACGGCAAGTCTGTGAACCTTTTATGTCAGTGGCTGGACAAAAGGGCAGGGCTTCTCAACCTGTCCTAAGTTCCTGGCTTATGAGAGATGGCATTTTTTAAAGTCCCAAGACTAGTGTGATTGCGGATACCCCTGAGTTCCAGCTTAGGGAGTGTGACAGTTGTTGAATATTACTGCTCTGGCGTCAGAGCTGAGCAGAGTGTGGGGTGGGTAAGGGGAAAGAAGTGCCTCTCCACTCTGAAACTCTGTGGGGATAGGTTATTTTGCCATGTAATAGGTTTAACACTTGCACTTAACTTTTTTTTTAAATTTTTTTATTGTACTTTAGGTAAAGGTTTACAGAACAAATAGTTTCTCATTAAACAGTCAGTACACATATTGTTTTATGACATTGGTTAACAACCCCACGACATGTCAACACTCTC
>NW_004444046.1:549638-552439 GCF_000243295.1 Trichechus manatus latirostris | reverse complement strand
ACACTCCTCCCAACCCTGTAAACAACATAGTTTCTTTTTGTGTGTAAATTTTTACATGAGTTATACAGTAGAGGTCTCATACAATGTTTGTCCTTTTGTGATTGACTTATTACACTCAGCATAATGTCGTCCAGTTTTGTTCCTCTTACTCTCCTGTGATGAGTTCCTTTTGTTTGTGAATTCTTTTTTCATTTCTTTTGTTTTTACTGAGACTTTATGTTTTTCTTCTTTACTTTGATGAGTAGGTTTGTTGACTTTCTTTGTGGTTAACATGAAATTTACCCTGATCTTCCTAGATTTGAACCAGTCTATTATTACTTGGTATCACTTGACTTCCTCTCCATTAGAAGGTTCTATACCTACACTGTTTATTCCCTCTTTTATTGTTCTGATGCTGTTGTCATTTACAGATTAACCTCTCTGGTTCCCTTTTGTAATTTTTTTGGTTTTGCATAGCCTTTAAGAGATCATGTCCTAGATTGGTATCTGGGTAGTACAATCTTGTGTTCTATGTTCAGCCTGTGGTCTGATATTGTTGGTTCTCAGATTGAAGGACTCCCTTTAATAAGTCTCATAAGTTTACTTTGGTTTTTACGTAGTCCCTTAATTTCTGTTTATCTGGAAATGACCTAATTTCACCATCATATTTGAACGAGAGTTTTGCAAGATATATTATTCTTGGCTGGCAATTTTTTTCTTTCAAGGTTTTATATATGTCATCCCATTGCCTTCTTTCCTGCATGGTTTCTGCCAAATAATCCAAGCTTTAGTCTTATTGTTTCTCCTCTGTATGTGACTTTTTGTTTTTCTTGAGCTGCTCTCAGGATTCTTTTTTTGTCTTTGGTTTTAGTGAGTGTGATTATGACATGCCTCGGTGATTTTCTTTTGGGGTCTATCCTATATGTGGTTCGTTGAGCTTCTTGGATGGTCAGCTTTTCATTTTTCATGATATGGGGGAAGTTTTCTGTCAGCAATTCTTCAATGATCGTCTCTGTGTCTTCTGTTTTCTCCCTCTGTTCTAGAACTATGATCACTGGCAGATTTTTGCTTTTGATTGTATCCCACATTATTCTCAGGGTCTCTTCATTTTTCTTTGTTCTTTTTTCTGAGTTTTCCTGAAAGAGTTGTATCCAAGTGTTTGTCTTCAATTCCACTGATCCCGTCTTTCACCATTTCAAATCTGATTCTCAGCCCTTCTATGACACTGTCCATTTCTGAAATCTTGTTGTTTATCTTTTGGATTTCTAATTGTTGTTTTTGTATAATTTTTAGTTGTGAATTTAATTCGGCATTTTGCTCCTACATTATTTTCCTGAATTCCTCCATTTTTTTGTCTGCATTTTCCATGAATTTGTCTGCCTTTTCCATGAATTTGTCTATTTTTTCCTCATTTTTGTCTGCTTTTTGCTACAACTCCTGGATAACTGTGAGTAGTAGAGATTTGAATTCCCTATCGGGTAGTTCTAGTTCCTTTTCTTCCACTGGAAAGTCATCTGTTGTTTTATTTTGGATGCCTACTGAAACCATCCTGTTCTGTTTTTGTAAATGTTTTGATATTGCCTGCTGTCTTTGGGGCATTCAGTAGTTATTTTTTCTCATTTATTGATTGTAGATTTGTTTGTTTCATCCTTTTTTTTTTTAATTTGGCTATGTCTGAGCAGGCAGTCTGTGTGTTCTTTGTTTTTTGCTCACCTGTGGGCTCGATACTTTTCACCTCCTTCTCCATGTGGCACGGTCAGTTGCTCAGGTATGGTACAGCAGGGCAGGTCTAGCTGAAGAGGAGTTGTTGGGATGGGTTGCTTGTGGCACTTACTACAGACACTAGAGCGGGTCTGTAATCAATGCAGGGTAGGTTCTGGTAGGCTGTGCCTGTGCTGTTTAGTGGTGTGATGTTAAGTGCACGGTGTAGGTAGGCAGAAAGGAGGGGAAGATTCTGATGTGTGGAGCTAAGATGGTTATGGGAGAGAGGCGAGAGGAACAGGGGCTAAAAACATACAAAAAACAAAAAAAAAAAGAGTGCTAGGGGAGCTTGCTTTTGGAGTGGAGAGATGAGAGACTATGAAATGGAGAAAAACAAAAAGGAGAAGAAGAAGAAAAAAAAGAAAAGAAAACAATGAATAAATAAAAATTAGAAAGAAAAAAGAACAGAAAAGCTCCCAGGTATCCCACCAGTGCAGCCACGAGGTCTGGGGAAGTTGTTCCCAGGTGTTGAAGTATAGCCTGGCTAGGAACAGTAGAGGTATTCAGCACCAGGTGTCCACGGGACAGGAAGAGAAGGAAGGCATAGAGAGACAAGAAACTGAGTAATAAGGAAAGACAAAAAGGGAAAAGAAAACAAAACAAACAGAAAAAAAGAACAGGAAAAACCCCCCAAAAAACAAAAACAAAAAAACCCTTGAAAAAAGAAATGCCCTCAGGAATCCCTCTATGCATCTGCGCAAGCTAAGGGTTTAGGTACGAAGCCACATAGCACTGCCCGTCCAGAGCAGGCTCCCAACTCTAGAAAAGAAAAAGAAAACAAAGAAACAAAAAGCCCTGGGATCCCACCAGTGTGGAAACACGGACCGGGAAACAGTTCCACACTTGAAACAGAGCTCCATAGCCCCTCAGGAACAAGTAAAGATGGCGCACAGAACCAGGTATTTGAGCAAAAAGAGGGGAAGGTGGTGAGAGGTAAGGAAGAAATCAAAAGAAGTGGAAAAAAAGCAACACAAGCAGCCAACAACTGGCACTCAGGGAGTCAGCCAGTGCAAGTGGGTGGAATCCAAGCAGCTGGTGCTTCCTGGCCAAGAGACTGTGGC
>NW_004444046.1:536632-548978 GCF_000243295.1 Trichechus manatus latirostris | reverse complement strand
TTGTTTTTTCAGGTCTTTGTTGGAAGAGGGACTACAGGAAGCCTCTGACTATTCCACCATCTTGGCCCCACCTAGGAAGTTTCTTTTGATTTCTGTTTTGCTGAATGCTTTTTTTTTTTAATTACTACTATGAGTGGAGAGTATTTTTTTCAGATGCTTTTCCATCTATTAAAGTGATTACATTGTTATATGCTATATTGTTAATTTAGTGAATGACACTGATACATTTTCAAATATTAATCAACTTTTTATTACTGGGATGAACCATACTCAGTCATGGTGTATTATTTTTTATAAATTGTTAGATTGTATTTGCTAATAATTTTTGCTTGCCTCTTAATGAAAGAAATTGGTCAGTAAATTTCTTATTTTATAGTTTTTTCATCAGGTTATGCTGACCTCATAAAATAAATTGGGAAGAACCTTATATTCTGAAAAAGTTTTGTGTAAGATTGGTATTAGTTATTTCTTTAAAATTTGATTAAATTCTACAAATTAATCATCTGGTTTGAATTAATTTCCACAAATTCACCATTAGATGGTTAATTAAATTTGTTGAAATAGAGTTTTTCATATTTTTCTGTGATCATTTTCATGTGTCTGAGATTTGTAGGCTTGCATTTCTGACAGTTCCTTGTCAATGTACTGCTGCAAGTGTTTTGAAAGATCTTTGTCACCATTTAACTTATCTGTGATATTGTTCAACAATTTCACATTCTACTGAATCACCTTGCTTTGGAATGGGCACAAATGTGGATTGCTTCCAGCTGGCTGGCCAGGTAGTTGTCTTCCAAATCTCTTGGCATAGACAATTGAGCCCTTCCAGGGTAGCATCCGTTTTTTGAAACATCTCAACTGATTCTGTCAGTTTCAGTGGCCTTGTTTTTTCACCAGTGCCTTCACTGCAGGTTGGACTTCTTTCAGTACCATCCGTTCTTGATCATATGCTACCTCCTGAAAAAGTTGAAAGTCGATCAGTTCTTTTTGGAACAGTTACTCTGGGTATTCTTTCCATCTTCTTTTGGTACTTCCTGAGTCATTTAATACTTTCACCATAGAATCCTTCAATATTGGAACTTGAGGCTTGAATTTTTTCTTCAGTTCTTTCAGCTTGAGAAATGCCGAGCATTTTCTTCCCTTTTGGTTTTCTGTCTCTAGGTCTTTGCACATGTCATTATAATACTTTGTCTTCTCAGACTACCCTTTGAAACTTTCTGTTCAACTCCTTTACTTTATCATTTCTTCCCTTTGCTTTAGCTACTCAACTTTCAAGAGCAAGTTTCAGAGTCTTTTCTGACATCCATTTTAGTCTTTTCTTTCTCTCCTGTCTTTTTAATGACCTCTTGCTTTCTTTATGTATGATGTCCTTGATGTCATTCCACAATTTATCTGGTCTTCTGTCATTAGTGTTCAGTGCATCAAATCTATTCTTGAGATGATGTCTAAATTCAGGTCGGATATACTCAAGCTGATACTTTGGCTCTCTTAGACTTGTTCTAATTTTCTTCAGCTTCATCTTGAATTTGCATATGAGCAATTGATGGTCTGTTCTGCAGTCGGCCTCTGGCATTGTTCTGACCGATGATATCGAACTTCTCCAGCCTCTCTTTCCACAGATGTAGTCGATTTGATTCCTGTGTATTCCATCCGGCAAGGTCCACAAGTATAGTTGCCATTTATATTGTTGAAAAAGGTATTTGCAATGAAGAAGTCATTGGACTTGCAAAATTCTATCATGTGATCTCTGGTGTTATTTGTGTAACCAAGGCCATATTTTTCAACTGCTGTTCCTTCTTCTTTGTTTCCAACTTTTGCATTGCAATCACCAGTAATTATCAATGCATCATGATTGCATGTTTGATCGGCTTCAGACTGTAGTAGCTGGTAAAAATCTTCCATTTCTTCATCTTTGACCTCAGTGGTTGGTGCATAAATTTGAATAATAGTCATTGTCTTGGTTATCAAGTGCTACTGTAACAGAAATACCAGAAGTGGGTGGCTTTAACAAAGAGAAATTTATTCTCTCATAGGTTAGACATCTGCATTCAGGGTGCCAGCTCCAGTGAAATTCTTTCTGTCTGTATTGGATCTTTAGGCAGGTCCTTGTTATCCATCTTCCCCTGCTCTAGGAGCATTTGACTGTGTGGATCATAACAAATTATGGATAATATTATGAAGAATGAGAACTCAAGAACATTTAATCGTGCTCATGAGGAACCTGTACGTAGATTAAGAGGCAGTTGTTCAGAGAGAACAAGGGAGATACTGCCTAGTTTAAATCAGGAAATGTATGCATCAGGGTTTTATCCTTTCACCATACCTATTCAGTCTGTATACTGAGCAAATAATCCAAGAAGCCTGGACTATATGAAGAAGAACGAGGCATCAGGATTGGAAGAAGACTCATTAACAACCTGTGATATGCAGACGACACAATCTTGCTTGCTGAAAGTGAAGAGAACTTGTAACGCTTACTGATGAAAATCACAGAGCACAACCTTCAGTATGAATTGCACCTCAACATAAAGAAAACACAAATCCTCATAACTGGATCAATAAGCAACATCATGATAAACAGAGAAAAGTTTGACTTTGTCAAGGGTTTCATTTTACTTGTATTCACAATCAACACCCATGGAAGCAGCTGTCAAAAAAATCAAAAGACTAATTGCATTGGGCAAATCTGCTGCAAAAGACCTCTTTAAAGTGTTGAAAAGCAAAGATGTCACCTTGAAGACTAAGATGCACCTGACCCAAGCCATGGTATTTTCAATCTCATCATGTGCATGCAAAAGCTGGACAATGAATAAGGAAGACCAAAGAAGAATTGATGCCTTTAAATTATGGTGTTGGCAAAGAATATTGAATATACCATGGACTGACAAAAGAATGAACAAATCTGTCTTGGAAGAAGTACAACTAGAATACCGCTTAGAAGCAGGGATGGTGAGACTACATCTTACATACTTTGGAGATACTGTCAGGAAGGATCAGTCCTTGGAGAAGGACATCACTTGGTAAAGTAGAGGGTCAGCAAAAAAGAGGAAGTCCCTCAACAAGATGGATTTTTATAGTGGCTACAACAACGGGCTCAAGCATAACAATGATTGTGGGCAAGGCGCAGGACTGGACAGTGTTTTGTTCTGTTGTACATAGGGTCGCTGTGAGTCGGAACTGACTTGATGGCACCTACCAACAGCAACAACGACAGGAGCTTCTCAGTGCAGGGACCCCAGGTCTGAAGGACATGCTATTCTCCTGGCTCTTGTTTCTTGGTTGTATGAGGTCTCCCTGTCTTTCTGCTCACGTCTCTTTTTTATCTCAAAAGAGATTGGTTTAAGACACAACTAATCTTGTAGATTAAGTCCTGCCTCATTAACATAACTGCCTCTAATCCTGCGTATTAACATCATAGAGGTAGGATCCACAACACATGAGAAAATAGTATCAGATGACAAAATGGTGCACAACCACACAGTACTGAGAATCATGGTCTAGCCAAGTTAACATATTTTGGTGGGACGCAATTCAATCCATGACTTTCCATGTTCCCTCAGCTTTATGGAATGGGTGGTGGAAGAAATTAGGTCTAAATACCAATTACAACCACACAATCAGTTGCAGAAACAAAGACTGTAATTTTTATGAGTATTTCTGCTTTGTATGTGTGTGTCAAATATTTCTGTTTTCTTCACTAAGAAAATATAAGATGTAAACATGGTCAGTGCATTTTGGTTGTATATGTGTTCAATCTATCATGTTTGCGCAAGTATGACTTTATAATTGTCTTTATTCGGAGATTATGTATGGTTTAAAGAGATGTGTACAAATGCCAAGTTGACAAGGGGTGGACTGCGATGGTTAAGGCTGTGTGTCAACTTGGCTGGGCCATGATTCTGTGTTTTGGCAGACATATAAAGTTATCACTTCCATGATGAGATTTGATATAATGTGATCATCTCCATGATGGGATATGCTGTGAGTAACCAATTAGTTGAAAGGGAGTTTCCTTGGGCTTGTGGTCTGCATCCAATATAAGTGGACATTCTGGCAAGGCTAGGGGGCTTTTGCTCATTCTGGACCCTGTAGCTGGCTCCTGTTCGTCTGACCTCTGACTCCTGGGACATGAGCTAGCAGCTTACCTGAGGTCTTGCCTGCCAGTCTCGGGATTCGTCAATCTTCACAGCCAGTGATCAAGAGACCTGCTCTCTGGTCTGCCAATTTTTGGTTTTCCAGCCCCTTCAGCTACATGAGTCAGGGGAAGCCTCTATCCTGACCCATGGACTTGGGACATTCCAGCCACTGCTAACATGTGAGCCATTTCCTTGATGTGACTCTCTCTCTACATATACTTACATGCTTTACTTCTAGAGAACCAAGCCTAAGACATTCATATTAACTGGTCTTCTTTGCTGGAGATCATTCAAAAGCTGTTGCAGCAGTACATTGACAAGGATCTGCCAGAATTTCCAGCTGGATTCAGAAGAGGACATGGAACAAATGCTATCATTGCCGATGTCAGATGAATCTTAGCTAAAAGCAGAGAACACCGGAAAAAGTGTTTACTTGTGTTTTATTGACTACGCAAAAGCTTTCAACTGTGTGGATCATAACAAATTATGAATAACACTATGAAGAATGCGAATTCCAGAACACTTAATTGTGCTCATGAGGAACCTCTACACAGAACAAGAGGCAGTCATTCGAACAGAACAAGGGGATACTGAGTGGTTTAAAGTCAGGGAAAGTGTGTGTCTGGCTTTTATCCTTTCACCATACTTATTCAATCTGTATGCTGATAAATATTCTGAGAAGCTGGACTATATGAAGAAGAATGTGCCTTCGGGACTGGAGGAACAACCTGTGATATGCAGATGACACACTTTGCTTGCTGAAAGTGAAGAATACTTGAGGCACTTACTAATGAAGATCAAAGACTACAGCCTTCAGTATGGATTATACCTCTACATAAAGAAAACAAAAATCCTCACAACTGAACCAGTAAGCAACATCATGATAAATAGAAAAAGTATTGAAGTTGTCAAGGATTTAATTTTACTTGGTTCCACAATCAATGCCCATGGAAGCAGCAATCAAGAAATCAAATGATGTATTGCATTGGGCAAATCTGCTGCAAAAGATCTCTTTAAAGTGTTAAAAAGCAGAGATACCACTTTAAGGACTAAGATGTGCCTGACATGAGCCAGGGCTTTTTCAATCGCCTCATATGCATGCAAAAGCTGGACAATGAATAAGGAAGACTGAGGAAGAATTGATGCTTTTAAATTTTGCTGTTGGTGAAGTATACTGAATATGCCATGGACTGCCAGAAGAATGAACAAATCTGTCGTAGAAGAAGTACACTAGAATGCTCCTTAGAAGCAAGGGTGCTAAGACTTCATCTCACATACTTTGGACATGTTATCAAGAGGTACCAGTCCCTAGAAAAGGACATCATGCTTGGTAAAATAAAGGGTCAGCAGAAAAGAAGACAACCTTCAATGAGATGGATTGACACAGTGGCTGCAACAATGAGCTCAGGTATAACAATGATTGTGATGATGTCCCAGGTCAAGGGAGTGTTTCATTCTGTTGTACATAGGGTCACTATGAGTCGGAATTGACTGGATGGCACCTAACAACAAAACAACATGATTTGTAGTGATAATCCCTCTTTTAGTTCTTCCCCCAAACTAACATTTTTGTTTCTTGATTTTTCTCCATTTTTGTTTCCTTTTTATGTAACAGATTTCCTGATTTAAGCTTAATATTTCCTTCTGTCTTTATTTTGCTCTTCTTTTTTTAGTTACTTACTGTGAAATGCTTTTTGACCTTTTTTCTTTTGTTACCTAGACATTTAAAGCTATATATTTCTCTGTGAACAATGCATTACTTTTAGGCCAAAGTTTGCAGTATGTGATAGTTTGCGTTGTCATTTTATTTTCTCATTTCTCTTCTGATTTTTCTTTGACACATAGATTATTTAGAAGTGAATTGTTTATTTTCCAAATATTTGGAGCTTTTTAATGTCTCATTGTTGTTGATTTTCTTTGTAATTCCTTTGTAGTCAATAAATAGGCCCTGGAAATTTTAGCCATTAGATGCATTGAGATTTATTTTATAATCTAGCATATGATCTATTTTGGTGATTTTATCATATACACTTCAAAATAATGTGCATCCTGCAGTTATTTGGTGTAGTGTTCTATTGTTTTTTGTTGTGAGCTTCTGTAGAGTAAGCTGCCAACATTGCAACCCCATTCACAACAGAACTGAACACTGCCAAGTCTTGTGCCATCCCCATGAGTGGTCAGGACTTTGTTCCATTGTGATCCATAGGGTTTTCGCTGGCTGATTTTCAGAAGCAGATCAACAGGCCTCTCTTCCCAGTCTGTCTTAGTCTGGAAGCTATGCTGAGACTTGTTTGGCATCATAGCAACAAGCAAGCCTTCACTGACAGATGTGTGGTGACTACTAATGAGATGCATTGGCCAGGAGTGGATCCACATGGAAGGCAAGAATTCTACCGCTGAATCACCAACACTTCCGTTGTATTCTATAAACCTCAATTATCCAAAGTGGTTGATAATGTTGTTTACATTATATATATATAATATATATTTATTTTTTTCTAGTTGTTCTGTTACTAAAATCTCATATTATGATTGCAGAATTAACTATTTTTCCCTTTATTTCTGTCAGTTCTTCAGGAGTTTTAAGATTCTTTTATGATGTGTATTCTCAGGAATATCAGGTCTTCCTTATGAATTTACCTTTGTATTACTGTAAAAATTGTTTCTTCATCTTTGGTCACCATCTTGACTTAAAGGCTATTTTACCTGCTATTAATATAGCCACTTCAGTATTCTAATACTTATAGTTTTCATGATGTATCTTTTTCCATCTATTTACTTTTGACCTATCTATTTCATTAATGTGTACCTGCTGAATTTTTATCTATTGTAACAATGTTCACATTTTAAATTGGGTTTTAGCTTATTGACTTTAATGGGATTATTGGTGTGGATGAGTGTAAATCTATCTTTTTAATGTTTATTTTGTTTGTCCTCCTTCTCTTTATCTCCCCTCCCTTCCCTCTCCCCACCTCCATGCTTTGTTGTTGTTTATTTTGTTTTGTTCTCCTCTCCCTTTCCTGGTTTCTATTGGATTATTTGACAATTTCTAGATTCCATTTTAATTTTTACAAAGGCTTTTTAAGTAAGTGCCTTTTTACATTATTGTTTTGTTATTTAACCTGTAAAAGATGATGTACTCCCTTAACTTTTCACACCTTTCTTAGAATTAACATTGTGTCATTTCAGGTAAAATGTTGAAGCATAAGATTTGAATTTCTGTCTGGTATCATTTACCGTTTGTTTGAAGAATTTCATTTAGCATTTCATGTAGTGCAGTTTTGTTGCTGATGAGTTATCTCAATTTTCTTTTTTAAAAAATTATTTTGGGTTAATTTTATGGACACAAGGAAAGTATCAGCCCAAGAGACAGAAAGGGCCACATAAACCAGAAACTTCATCAACCTGAGACCAGAAGAAGTAAATGGTGCCTGGCTACCACAATGATTGCCCTGACAGGGAACACAACAGACAGTCCCTGACGGAGCAGAAGAAACGTGACATACAGAACTCAAAGTCTAGTAAAAAGATCAGACTTAATGATTTGATTGAGACTGGAGAGATCCCAGAAGACATGGCCCCCAGACTCTCTGCTGGCCCAAATTTAAAACCATTCCAGAGGCCAACTCTTCAGACAAAGATTAGACTGGACTATGGGACATAAAATGATACTCATAAAGAGTGTACTTCTTAGCTCAGGTAGACACATGAGACTAAATGGGCAGCTCCTGCCCAGAGGCAAGATGAGAACGCAGAGAGGGTCAGGAGCTGGTTGAACGGACACAGGAAATCCAGGGTGGAAAGGAAAAGTGTGTTGTCACAGTATAGAGAGAGCAATTAGGGTCACAAGACAATGTATGTATAAATTTTTGTATGAGAGACTAACTTGAATTGTACACTTTCACTTAAAACACAACAATAAAAAAATTATTTTAGGTTAATTTTACTATGATGAGTGTTTACATTCTATAGATAACTTGTTTTCTTACTTTTCCCAAAACCAAAAGATAAAAGAATATCTTTGCATGAAACTCCATGCAACAAAGCCAGTGTAAAAACATGTTAGCTTTGTGAGATGCATTTTTGAATGGATTTAAACCGAAATTTTTAAATAAGAATCCATTCCACTATGCAATATGAAGTTCTCGAATATGATACATAAATTTCTTGAATCTGTTAATGTTTTGAATAACTTTAAATGGTCATTAGGTTTTCTTGGACTAAAGTCCATCTAACTTCCCCATCGGCTTTCAAGGACTAAATTTAACATACATAAAATACTGGATATATTATAAATAAACCACCACGTAATATTTTATTTACAAATAACTCTAAAATACATATTAAATGAGATAAATGCCCAAATCATACATTTTAGAAATTTTTATCCAAGAGAACAGATTCTTGAAAAGATAAAAATCATAGGTTCCACAATGTCCAAACATTGACATCACTACACAAATTATGTGAATCAGTCATTTTATCCTCTTTATACACACAGGCATGTAACTATTGACTATAATTGAGGACTCTTAGTTCAAACTTATAATGTTAAGTCTTATAAATGTAGTTACACAAATGAACTAATAGTAAATTTAAACATAAAGTCTACAGCCAAACAGGTTTTTTTCAAAATTGCCTACTGTGAAATGGATTTTCAGTTACACTTATATTGCACACTTAAGGATTTCTACTGCTCTCCAATCTCTTTATATGCATATAACTATATGTGAATGTGGAAATATCCTTATCTACATCAACATTTTTTCAAGTCTGCATAGACCCAGTTTATTTTACCAGACAAGGTCAAATCTTCTTGTTTCTTTGCAGATGTGGATTCATGTTCTCATAAATTTTTGACAATTTCTAAATCTTGTGGAGGACAGGAGAGGCTTTTTTACAGTCATCTTGGGATAAGCTTTAGAGGTGTTTTTATCATTGGATACTTTCGGTGCTATGGGTGGTTTCAATTGTCTCTGTGGAACAGTTTCACAGTCCACATGTCAAAACTACTGATGTTCTTTCACATCATTGCTCTGCTCTTCCTACTTCCTAGTCGTTTTGTTCTCTTAACAAGTAGTGAAGTCTTTTACACAGAAATCAAAATGTTGAGATTCTCATAATCTTTAGGGAAAAGAAATGCTTAGCAGGTTTTTTCTTTGAACAGGTGATCCTGCCATAATGTTCCTGTGCCCACAGTGTCTAACATGTCTTACAGCCACTATTTCTCTCAATGCATATTTACATTTGCAGGATATCCCGAATGTGTCTGCTTACTGAAATAATTGATAAAATGCTTTATTTTGGATCCTATTATTACGGATAAATTCTTGGTTTTAAATGTCAAAACTTTGAGCACCATACCTGTCACTACATTGCCTTTTCACACTTTCAAATTATTTTTAAACTTTTGGAAATATTTGGCTTCTCTTAAATATCATAATTTGACTTTGGAAACAATTAGATAAATGACGATTCATGATGACAAGATGTAAATATAGAATCTTGACTTAAACATGTGTAAATACAAAATACTCTCAAATCAAAACATTTATGTAACAATGGATTCAAAATCTGAGAACACATTCTAGAGAAATCTTGTCAAATATCAAAATTTATATAATGATCGTCTCCTTAGAGAAAGCTAAAGAACTCTCTTTATATCTTTATGTTTCTCCTAGAGGTTTTACGTAGTTAAATGTCGTACATTCTTTTCTAATGTCTAAGAAGCAAGGAGCCTTGGTGCCACAGTGATTAAGTGGTCAGCTTTGAACTGAAAGTTTGGCAGTTCGAGCCCACAAACTGCTCAGTGGGAGAAAGATGTGACAGTCAGCTTCCATAGAGATTACAGCCTTGGAGACCCTATGCAGCAGTTCTATTTGACATATAGGACAGCTCTGAGTTGAAATTGGCTCAATGGCAATTGGTTTGGTTTTGGGTTTTAAGAAGTAAGCACTTTGCTTTGTGGGGGGAAAGCTTTTTTGAAAATAGCAATTATACAGAAGTCTCAGGAGGCTGAAACTGAGAACCCAAGTTCATCATTCAAATGCATCATATCACATTTGTCTTTTCACTAGATGAGCTTATTCAACATGCACAATTTTATAAGCACAATCAAAATACAAATACAGGAGACACCCAGCAACATGGCGCTCTAGGCAGAAACACTATGCCGTCCCTCCACAGCAAAGATCCAAAAATCTAAGCCAAACAGAGAAAACAGCAATCTTGAAACCCTAAAACATCAAATGAAGAGATAAAGGACTCAGCCAAGCACCAAATGGAGTGAGAAAAATGACAGAGAACGGAGAGCGAGGAGAGGTTCATGCAGAGGTCACCTATCAGCTAAAGTAGCACAGATCCTCCATCTTTGACTCCTATCAGAGACCAGCAAATAGGGGGTACAAGAAAGCAGCCTCATGGAGCTTCCAGCAGGAGACAGAACAACCGGTAAACAGCGATATAAGCTTTCCCACCTCCCACCCTTCTTCACCCCTACTCTGCCTCCTCTGCTCCCCACAGCCACAGTCTCTTGGCCAGAACCACTGGCTGCTTGGATTCCATCTGCCCGTACTGGCTGACTCCCTGAGTGCCATTTGTTGGCTGCTGGTGTTGCTTTTTTCCACTTATTTTGATTTCTTCCTTACCTCTCACCACCTCCCCCTACTTTCGCGCAAATACCTGGCTCCATGCGCCATCTTTGCTTCTTCCTAAGGGGCTGAGGAGCTCCGTTCAAGTGTGGAAAAGCTTTCCGGTCTGTGCTGCTGCGCTGGTGGGATCCCGGAGCTTTTCTGGTTGATTTGTTTGCTTTGAATTGTTTGTTTTCTTTTTCTTTTCTCGAGTTGGGAGCTTGTTCTGGCCAGGCAGTGCTACGTGGCTTGGGACCTACCCCCTCAGCTTGTGCAGATGCACAGAGGGATCCCTGAGGGCATTTCTTTTTTTGTGTTTTTTTTCTTCTGTTTTTTTGGGGGCTTTTCTTCTTTTTTCTTTTTTAATTTGTTTTGTTTTCTTTCTCCTCTTTTTCCCTTTTTCCCTTTCTTCATTACTCAGTTTCTTGTCTCTCTATACCTTACTTCTCTTCCTGTCCCCTGAAAACTTGGCACTGAATACTTCTATGCCTTCTAGCCAGGCTGTACTGCAACACCTGGGAACAAATTCCCCAGACCTCATAGCCACACCGGTGGGATTCCTGGGAGCTTTGCTGTTCTTTTGTCTTTCTAATATTTATTTTTCTCTTTTTTCTTTTCCTTCTTCTTCGTCTTTTTGTTTTTCTCCACTTCATAGTCTCTCATCTCTCCACTCAAATGGAAAGCTCCCCTAGCACCCTTTTTTGTTTGTTTGTATGTTTTTGGCCCCTGTTCCTCTATCCTCTCTCCCATAACCATCTTAGCTCCACACATCACAATCTACCACCCATTCTTCCTACCTGCACCGTGTGCTTAACATCACACCACCAAGCAGCAGAGGCACGGCCTACTGAAACCTGCCCTGTACTGATTAATGATCTGCCCTGGTGGTAAAAGTAAGGGCCACAAACAATCCATCTCAGCAACTCTTCTTCAGCTAAACCTGCCCTGCTGTACCATATCTGAGTGACAGACCATGCCAGCTGGAGAAGGAGGCGAAAAGTATCGTGCCCACAGATGAACAAATAACAAAGAACACACAGCCCGCCTGCTCAGACATACCCAAATTTTAAAAAAAGGACTAAACAAATGAATCTACAATCAATAAATGAGAAAAATAACGACTGAATGCCCCAAAGACAGTAGATACCATCAAAATATTTACAAAAACAGGACAGGATGTTTCAAGTAGGCATGTAAAATAAAACACCAGATAACAATCCAGTGGAAGAAAAGGCACTAGAACTACCTGATAGGGAATTCATATCTCTAATACTCAGCATTATCCAAGAGTTGAAGTAAAGAGCAGACAAAAATGAGGAAAAAATAGACAAATACATGGAAAAGACAGACAAACTCATGGAAAATACAGACAAAAAAATGGAAGAATTCAGGAAAATAATGCAGGAACAAAATGCCAAAATAAACTCACAACTAAAATTATGAAAAACAATGGTTAGAAATCCAAAAGATAAACAACACGATTTCAGAAAAGGACAGTGTCATAGAAGGGCTGAGGAGCAGATTTGAAATGCTGAAAGACAGGATCAATTGAATTGAAGACAAACACTTGGATACAACTCTGTT
>NW_004444046.1:527124-536532 GCF_000243295.1 Trichechus manatus latirostris | reverse complement strand
AAAAACTCATGAAAAAGTTTACACACAAAAGGAAACAATCTGTGTTGGTTAAGAGGGATGGGACGGGTGGGGGGAAATATTAAATAGACAATAGATAAATGGTAACTTTGCTGAAGGCTAAGACAGCACACAATACTGGGAAAGCCAGCACAACTTGTACAAGGAAAGGTCATGAAAGCTCCATAGACACATTCAAATTCCCTGAGGGACTGAATTGCTGGGCGGAGGGCTGTGGGGACCATGGTCCCGGGGAACATCTAGCTCAACTGGCATAACGCAGTTTATAAAGACAATGTTCTACTCTACCTTGGTATCGTCTAGGGTCTTAAAAGCCTATGAGTGGCTATCTAAGATACTCCACTGGTCTCACCCTTTTGGGAGCAAGGGAGAATGAAGAGAACAGGATACAGGGAAAAGATTAGTCCAAAGGACTAATGGACCACAGCTACCAAGGCCTCCACCAGACTGAGTCTAGTACAGCTTGATGGTGCCCGTCTACCACCACTGACTGCTCTGACTGGGATCACAACAGAGGGTTCTAGACAGAGCTGGAGAAGGATGTAGAACAAAATTCTAACACACACTCAAAAAAGACCAGATTTACTGGCCTGTAAGATACTGAAAAAAACCTGAGATCTTGGCCCCCAGACACCCTTTTAGCTCAGTGGTGAAGTCACTTCTGAGGTTCACCGTTCAGCCGGGGATTGGACAGCCCCATAACACAAAATGGGACTAATGAGGCACAGCAGTCCAGGGACAAGGACTAGAAGGCAGAAAGGGACAGGAAAGCTGGGGATAAGGAACCCAAGGTTGAGTAAGGACAGTGATGACGTGTAGTGGGGTTGTTAACCGTTGTCAATGGGCAACATGTGTACTAACTGTTTAATGAGAAACTATTTTGTTTTGTAAACGTTCATCTAAAGTGAGAATAGCAGCACAACTGGAAGAGCGTAGTCGATGTCACCGAACTGTGCATGCAGAAATTTTTGAAATTGTATACATTTCCACCAAAAACAAAAAAAAAACGTCAAGAAGGGAGAGGTTGACGTGTTGTGGGGTTGTTAACCAATGTCATAAAACACTATGTGCACCACTGTTTAATGAGAACCTATTTGTTCTGTAAACCTTCACCTGAAGTACAATTAAAAAAAAAAAAAAAAACAAATACATTGTCTCTGTCTTTCTTCTGAGACATTTTTTCTTTCATTGTTTTCTCTAGATGTAAGGGATCACTACTTTTTTATGCAGCTAATACACATAAGTACATATTTACTCATCCTTTGCTTTAGTAAGTTTTTGGTAATGATTTGCATAAAAAATCATTTGCAGTGTTTTCCGTTTCAATTAGTAGTAATTATTAAGTTCAGCTTGCTTTTAACCTGTGCGTATTAATTCTGGTTGTAGTACAACAACCTCCAGAGTTTTTGTTAGATATACAAAGTTTTGCATTGTTCTCACAAACTTTAATGTAGACTGATTTATATCTGTGTTTCATGAATATAGACTGCTATGTATTTGTGCCCTCTTTCATGATTGAATTGTACCTGATACAAGGATATATCTACTATTGAGCTTTTTCCAATATGACTAATTATGCAATAAAATCTAATTGACAGTATTTTAATAGGACATACCTATCCAAAACATTTTCAGCAATATAACTTCTTAATGATAACGAAGTTCATAACTTTTTCCATTGGTTGTTTGAATAGCACAGAGTGTCACTTAGAAATAATCCATATTTCTGAAGGTTGTTTTAATAGTAATGCCATTTTACTGATGAGTTATTCTTTAAAATTCGCCAACCACTGTACTTGAAAGAGGTCGTATTCTTTCCTGTGTAACAGTTACTTATGATTCACTAACATCTGTGGCTGAAATAAAAAGGAAGAGACTACCAAAAATGATAATGTGAAGACTGACAGGTGATATTAAGAAAATACGTCACAGTTGGACCCGGAAGTCATCAACCAAAATCGTCACTGAATAAAAAAAGTGCTACTAATACCAGACTGACTACTTTCTGATGGTACAAACTCTGCTGGAAAATGAGCAGGTAAACCTATGCCAACTTTATTTTCATTGAAGTCTCTCTCTCTGTGCATATATATGTGTATGTATATGTGTGTGTATATATATACATACATATGTATGTATATTAGAGTATGACTTAAAAGGAAAATGCTAGCTCATTCCTCTGCATTCTCGGTCCTACTTTAACAAGGCACAACTTTTAATTATGTTATCCATTTGTTCAGTATTGATTTAATGTTTCTAAATGTTTTTATACAACTATATGAATTTAGATACTTTATGAATTTTAGATATTATGAATTCATTTATTCTTTTGGTAGAAGAACATTTAGCTCCCTTACCCCAATACAACACACTTTTCCCTCCAGCTTACCATTTAATTATATTACACTTTCTGACCAAGTCTGTAATTTCTTTCCTAGTATACTAATCAAGTAGTGTACCATGATTTTTTCTTCCTTTTGTGTGGTATTTCAGTTTTCTTTGAGTTAATAATTGTCTTATTTTTCACTTGCAGGATTTCCTAACAATCTTTATTTTGTTCTACTAACTCTGTCATACTTTATACAAGTATATTTTTTAGCTTGATTTTCCCAAAAGTCTAATTTTTTATGATTATTTTTTCCCTATGGCTTTTTTTTTTTTTTTTTAAACTCAATTCCTCAGCCTCCTTATTTCACTTTGCTCTGGTCACTGGGACGGCTCCACACTCTCTCCCATCTCTGTCACGCTCATATGTTTAATAGACTCTTTCATTGGTAATGGAAATGCTCTGTCTTTATTGAGGTGTAAATTACATGAACATATTCATTTGTCGGAACTCATTGAACTGTTTCTTGATGCATGCCTTCTTTTTTCTATCTGCACTCTTTTGTTACTAGGATATATCATCCAATAGCTTATTAGGAAAGAGTACTGGGAATACTAAATTTTTCATCCTTTACGTATAAGATCTTTATTATATTCTTATATCTTCTGGACAAATTGACTGGGTATACATAGACCTGCTGGAAAAAGCATCTAGTGTTATTCTTCAGAAGACAGATGCCATTGTATCTTTGTACTCCTTTGAATATGCCCATGTCTTTCTCTCTTGAAGCATTTAGGATCTTCTCTTCATGTTTTTCATTCATTCTTCTGGGTACTTGGCTTATATTGTTAAGCTAAATATTACTATCCTTCAGTTTTGGGAAATTTTCTTTATGATTTTTTGGTAATTTCTTCCATTTGATAATGTTCACATTTTCTTTACAAAGAGACTGTATCTACATGAATTTTTTATAATTATCTTCACTGCCTGCTATCCAGGCAATTTTAAAAGCAAATTTGTTTTAAAGCAATTTTTAAAGCAAATTTGTCCTTTGTTTTAAAGAAAATTTTTGTTGTTTGAATATAACTTAGAACATACTTTTTTCTCTTCATGGATATAATACATTCTATTTTTATCTAAAGACATTAATTACAGTGTTTTCTTGTTAGTTTGTTCCATTGATTTAAATTTATTTGTATGGTCTGAATTATCAATGTTTCTCCAGACACATTTATATCTTCAGACACTTATTTTATTCTGTTTGCATTAGAAATTTTCCAAAATACAACATAATCCATGTCTGTTTCTTCTAATTAAGAATAAGTCAATAAGAAGGACATTGGAATTTCTATATTTTAAAGAAAAGGTTTGTCCACTGCTGGACTTTACTGTAAAGTGACTGAGTAGTGGCCTCATATTTTATTGGATGACCTAAAAAATATAGTCTTCTAGATATCTTGTCTCTGGGTCAATTCTGTTTTTCAGTACAGTAAAGAATCCTCCAAATTCCTACTTAAGGAAATATTCTGGGCTATAGAATTTGGGGACGAGGTCTTGGAGTTTCAGTCACTCACAAGCAGAATCACATAATCTCTTGTTTTCTATGACTCATTTCTACTCTCCACTGGGTCCAATGTCCCTCTTGTTCAATTCCACGTATCTCCTAATCTTTCTTCTCAATTCATTTTGTCTTTCAGAAAACTTTTATATCTGTCATCTATAATGGTGTTTATCTATCTTTGTCACTGACTGTATATACATTTTTGAAAGCACCTATATTGTAGTTGGATTTCAAGACAGAAAGGAATAAAGTATGTGTTCTGAATATGCCATATTTAGCTCAGAGCTCTAACCAGGAAAACATTTGACCTTTATTATTGGTTCATAATCTACTGTTTAAGAAATCTCATTATTCTTGATAATTTTTTATAACCATATGATTGTAAACCTCATTTTTCCTTTCTTCTATTTTTTTTTTGCAACTGATAGAGTATAAAAACAAAACAAAAACAAACCCGTTGCCGTTGAGTTGATTTCGACTCACAGTGACCCTATAGGAAAGAATAGAACTGCCCCATAGGGTTACCGAGGAGCGGCTGGTGGGTTTGAACTGCCAACCTTTTGCTTAGCAGCAGCGATCTTAACCACTGTGCCACCAGGGCTCCACATATACATATATATATATATATATACATATACACACACACATATAAACATATATGTGTGTGTGTATATATATGTATATTTCTTCTCTACAAATGGAGAAGGTATGATTATTCCTTCAATGCATTCACAATATCCAAGTGGAAAATTTTTTGAGTTATTTAAAACCATGTATTACATTTTTCGGAATAAATGTACCTTTTTCTCTAACTTTTTTTAAAGAAACATTGTATACTTATTTTTTTAAAAAGTTGTCATTGAGTCGATTCTGACTCTTGGAAATCCCCAATGTGCAGAGTAGAACTGCACTACATAGGATTTTCAAGGCTGTGAACTTTTGGAAGCAGATCACCATACCTTTCTTCTGAGACACCTCTGGGTGGATTCAAACCACCAGCCTTTCAGTTAGTATTTGAGCACTTAACTGTTTGTGGCTACTAGAGACTCTTCATATATCTATATACAAAAAAAAGTTGCCATCAAGTTGATTCTGACTCATGGCGACCCCATGTGTTTCAGAGTGGAACTGTGTTCCAGAGTGGAACTGTGTTCCAGACGGTTTTCAAATGTATGCAAATCAAAGAAGGTTCTATATGAGAAAAAGGATGTTTCCCATAAAGTGTCCAAAACAAAAAGCAAACAAAATATGCATTGGTATAAAACAAATCACTTGCATTTTAAAAATCAGGGGCCAGTGGCCATTTGTATCATTGAACTATTTTGATGTCAAGCATTGTGCTGTAAATACAGTTCAGGGTAAAAATGACATTAGGAAAAATGCTGTATAAAAAGTCTTTCTTTTAGTAGCAAGTGGATACAATATAACTACCAATTCAAGTGAGATTAGTGATTTCCATGTTTTTGAACCATGTAGAAATGCACTACTTCATTTAAATTTTTCATTGAACATCCATTCAATCATCAAGCTTTGATTAAACAACTACCATGTAATAAGTACTTTAATAGATGGTGAACACTTAAAAATGAAACACTCTCTCTTTCTTTGAGAATATTATAGCCCAGAGGGATAAATATCCAAGCAGTGGGCAAATAAATAAAATCTATTGTAGTAAATGTTAGAAAGATGGGAAAATCATGATGTGGAAACAAAGAATTAGTAATCTGTGATCTGTGAGAGCTGGAAGTTCTCACAGGGGAGGCAACACTGAGCTGAGTAATTGAATATGTTTAGAAGGACATCATGCTTTGTAGTAGCGGATCAGTGAAAAAGAGTAGGACCCTCTACCAGATGGATTGATACAGTGGCTGCAACAATTGGCTCAAACATACCAAGGATTGTGAGAATGACACAGGACCGGGCAGTGTTTAGTTTTGTTTTACATAGGGTTGCTATGAATTGGAGCTGACTCAACAGCACCTAACAACAACAACAGAAATAAGTCAGATAGAAAAGAAGGGAGAGGAATTTTAAGCAGAAGTTAGACTATGAAAAAGCCCTTAATTATAAAACTGGCTTCTATGTTTGGGAAATCTGGAGAAGTTTAGAGTAGCTTAATCCCAGGGTGATAGAGATGGTTTGATGAAACAGAATTGCAGTTTGTTGGAACTAGATAGTAATGGTATGCCAAGTTGAGAAATATTAATTTTATTGTGAATATAATATAAATTACTAGAAGTTTTAAATATTGGAGCTTCAAAATCAGAATTATTTTTACTCATTCATTTTTTCCATTCACTGAGCAGATTTTTTTTTCTGCTATGAATCATATATTCTGATATGTGCTGAGAATAGAAGCACATACATACAAAATATACATACATACAAAACAGATACTGTTCCTGTGCTTATATAATTTTTAATATGCAGGAAGATTAATCTCAGGATATAGAAGACCATAGACTAGATGGATGAGGAGGACTTGGTAAGGGGAGACAGAATAGGGTCTACTATGATCTGAGAAACTGAAGATTTGAACCAAGTCAGAGATAATGGGCTTTTCCAGGAAAAGCTGTATTTGTAACACTCTTCTGAGATAAAATAAACGTGATTTTTTTTTTTTTTTTTTTTTTAAATTTTAGACATAGAGATGGAGCCAGTAGAGGTAGTTTGGATTTACTGAGGTTTTTAGCTTGGGACAATTTTGTGTGTGCAGTCAAAAAGATTTCTGATTACTGTTTAAAGTTAACTTTACACAATTGCTAGGGTATTCTTGGTACATGTTTTCGAAAAACAACTGCTACTCTCACACACTTTGGTCCAAATTTAAAATGGCACCTGCATTTTTGTAATTGCAAAGATGAGAGCCAATTTAATTACTTCTGCAAAGATCCAGATTTTTCTGTTACAAGTGGCCAGATGTATGTACGAATGCTGACTAGCAGAAATAATTTAGCAAAATATAAAAACAACCTTCTCATTTTTTCATGGAAGATTGATTTCTCAGTAGCATTCACAAATCATTTTCAGGTGATATAGTAAAGATAATTGTTCTAAAAAATGTTTTTAAGAATAGGACACGGGAAAGGCAATTAAAATGTCCAAACATTAAAAAAAAATACATGATGTAATATAATTTTCTGACTATGTATGAGATGCAAATACATACTCCAAGTATTACAGATGGTAAATTATTCAATCCTTAATAACTGTAAATTTACATAGTGTGTGCTTTGATATTTATATGCCCAATTTCTCACCAGCAACTTTTTTTTTCCAATTCTTTGGGTAAAGAAACTTCAAATTTTAGAACTTAAAGGGCATTAGGGATTATTTAGCGCAATCCTGTAGTTCTACAGATATGAAAACAGGATTCCAGAGGAACTAAATGTCTAAAACAGAATGCAGTGATTTCCCAAAGCCAGACAGCTAATTAGTGTAGGCCTGTGACTAGAACCTAGACCTTCTGATTCCCTGGTCCTGAGGTTTCAAAGACCGTACATCTTAGTGAAATTCTTCAAAAGAATATCATGAAATTCCCAGTCCAAAGCAGAATATTTAATGCAAAAAGGTAACATATTTTATCTGTGAGCAATCAGTCTGACAAGACTCATTATGGTGAAACTAACAATGGAATTCTTCAATTTTTCAAAATTTGAGTACCTTTGATGTGACAGCAAAGACAGTTCTAAATTACTCTTAAAATGTAATTTTTATTGTATCACCCTAACAAAATATATCCATCTTAGAAGCTCTAAAATTTTATTTTACTGTGTTTTCTAACCATTCAGCACTCTTTAAAATTATCTATTAATTGTTTGATATATTATCTCTTTCTACCAAATATATTACAAATTTAAAAAAAAAATGGATTTTGTCTGTTCTGTGCATTGCAGTAACCCCAGAACATATATTAGTGGGTACAGCAGGCATTAAGTATATATTAAAAATAATAATAATAAATACCTTCAGTGATTTAAAGGATTCTCTTCCAAATTTTATCTAACCTACTTACTGAAATGGACTTCGATTTTACATTTCTAAATAGAAATGTCTGATTATACAGTAGAACTGTAAGTTAGTTTTAAACTTATTAAATGAATAGGATATTTTTAGGTAAGAAAACAGTATATCTGTAAATGGCACTCTAAGTACACTAAAATATCAATATTAATATTAATTTTACAGTCATCTGAATCTTCACACCTGATTCAAGGTACTGTGCTAGCATTTCATAGAGTAAGTATTCAATACACACTTGTTCAATAAGAGAAAGGTTTATTAAAAATAATATAGACTAGAAAGTTATTACCTCCTGGTCTAATATTATAAAACACATACACAAACATACGTAATTGGTTAAATATGACCACTGTGTTAGTTATCTAGTGCTACTATAACAGAAATAAACATAAATTTATTTTCTCAGTTAGTTGACTAGAAGTCTGAATACAGGGTTCCGGTTGTAGGGGAAGGCTTTCTCTCCTGGCTGCTCTGAAGGCTTGAAAATAATCCTCTGTTCTTTGGGACCATCTGGGCAAGGACCATGGGTGTTGCTGATGTTCTATGGATGCTGGGTGGAGGCCCCTTTGCCCTGGGCTTCAGTCCTGCCTTCAAGGCCCACTGGGATGGCAACTCTGCTCCCTTGGCTTTGGGAAACCCCCTGCTCCTAGTTCATCTGAACAGCCACCTCACCCCCTGGGCCCCAGTATGACCTGTTCTTCTATCCCTTGTACGTGGCAGCCCCACCCCTTCAGCTTTGGACAATGGCCTCATCCCCCTGGAACTCATGAACTGCAGCCCCACACTCTGGGAAGGAGTTGGTGAAGATCTAACTCTTTTAAACCTAGGAGGCCATGACTCCACCCTTTGAAACCCATACAGCCATGCTTCTCCCACCCCTTCCAACAGTTCTGTTGATCTCTGAACTTCTCCAGGGATGGCAATTTTCTTTTCTTGGAGGACAACAGATGTAACTCCTTTGGCCTCTTTCCTGCCTCTAGAATTTGAAGAGGAAGACATCGTTCTTTCCTTTCATTCTCTCCGTTCCCTTCAGTCTAAGCAGATGGGATTTCTGCTGTGGTTGGTTAGATCCACCAGTCACAGGCTTAATTTCTTTAACAAAATACTGTGTAGCTATGTCCTTGGTGAATATTCTAGGACACATGACCTTAATTTGTACAACAGAATTTTCTACATCTTTAAGTTCTTTTCATTTCCACGGTTCATTTTTAAGTACATCTCTTTCTTCTCACGTTTTACTTAAGTGGCAAAGAGAAACCATGCATCCCTTTTAAGATCTTACTTAGAAACCAACTCAGGTAAATATCCAAGTTCATCACTTGTGATTTCTATCTTCTACCAAACATTTTAAAATAACTCAGACAAGTTCTTTGCCACTGCATAAAAAACATAACCTTTCCTCCATTGCCTAATTGCATGTTCATAATTTTATTTTAAAGTTTCACCAAAAGCACATTTAAGGTCCACATTTTAAGAGATA
>NW_004444046.1:524302-525773 GCF_000243295.1 Trichechus manatus latirostris | reverse complement strand
ACTTTTCTTTTCTTCCTCTTCCCCTTTCTGTTTTTCTCCATTTCATAGTCTCTCATCTCTCCACTCCAACAGCAAGCTCCCCTAGCACTCTTTTTTGTTTGTATGTATGTTTTTGGCTCCTGTTCCTCTCTCCTCTTTCGCTTAGCCATCTTAGCTCCACACATAACAATCTCCTCACTGCATCCTGCCTACCTGCACTGAGCACTTGACATCACACCACCAAGCAGCACAGGCACGGCCAACTGAAACCTGCCCTGCACTGATTACCAACCTGCTCTGGTGACTGTAGTAAGGGCCACAAACAACCTGTCCCAGTAACTCCTCTTCAGCTAGACCTGCCCTGCCGTACCGTATCTGAGTGACTGACCCTGCCAATTGGAGAAGGAGATGAAAAGTATTGTGCCCACAGACGAGCAAACAACAAAGAACACACAGTCCGCCTGCTCAGACATAGTCAAAATTTTAAAAAAAGGAAAAAACAAACAAATCTGCAATCAATAAACGAGAAAAACGACTACTGAAAGCCCCGAAGACCGCAGACAAAATCAAAACATTTACAAAAACAGGACAGGATAGTTCCAGTAAGTGTCCAAAATAAAACACCAGATAACTCTCCAGTGGAAGAAAATGCACTAGAACTACCTGATAGGAAATTCAAATCTCTAATACTCAGAATTCTCCAAGAGCTGAGGCAAAAAGCTGACAAACATGAGGAAAAAATAGACAAATTCATGGAAAATACAGACAAAAAATTGGAAGAAATCAGGAAAATAATGAAGGAACAAAATGCCAAAATAAACTCACAACTAGAAATTACACAAAGACAACAATTAGAAATCCGAAACATAAACAACAAGATTTCAGAAATGAACGTGGTCATAGAAGGGCTGAGAAGCAGATAAGAAATAGTGGAAGACAGGATCAGTGGAATTGAAGAAAAACACTTGGATACAAATCTGTTTCAGGAAAACTCAGAAAAAAGAACAAAGAAAAATGAAGAGAGCCTGAGAATTCTATGCGATACAATCAAAAGCAAATGTTTGCGACTGATTGGAATTCTAGAACAGGGGGAGAAAACAGAAAACACAGAGAGGATCATTGAAGAACTGCTGACAGAAAACTTCCCCAATATCATGAAAGATGAAAAGTTGGCCATCCAAGAAGCTCAATGAACCCCATATAGGATAGAGCCCAAACGAAAATCACCAAGGCCTATCATAATCACAGTCACCAAAACCAAAGACAAACAAACAATCCTGAGAGCAGCTCATGAAAAACAAGGAGTCACCTACAGAGGAGAAACAATAAGACTAAGCTCAGATTATTTGGCAGAAACCAAGCAGGCAAGAAGACAATGGGATGACATATGTAAAATCTTGAAAGAAAAAATTGCCAGCCAAGAACAACGTGTCCTGCAAAACTCTCATTCAAATTTGATGCTGAAATTAGGTCATTACCAGATAAACAGAAA
>NW_004444046.1:501142-519214 GCF_000243295.1 Trichechus manatus latirostris | reverse complement strand
GTAAAACCAAATGAGACTAACGAACTACAGGAGTCCAGTGACAAGGGCCAGAAGGCAGAAAGGGACAAGGAAGCTGGTGATAGGGAACCCAAGGTTGAGTAAGGATATTGTTGATGTGTTGTGAGATTGTTAACCATTGTCGTAGGGCAGCATTTGTGGTAACTGTTAAGTGAGAAACAATTTTGTTCTGTAAGCCTTCATCTTAAGTGAGAATAACAGCTCAATTGAAAGAGTGTAGTCAATGTCACTGAACTGTGCATGTAGAAATTTTTGAAACGGTGTATCTTTGGCTATGTGTATTTTCACCAAAAAAAATGTTGAGAAGTTAGAGGGTTGACATGTTGTGGGGTTGTTAACCAGTGTCATAAAACAATATTTATTACTGTTTCATGAAAAACTATTTGTTCTCTAAGCCTTCACCTGAAGTACAATTTAAAAAAAAAAAAAAAGACAATCTGTTGCTGGCACCATACGCATTCTCTAACATGATAGAGACTTTCTCTATTGCTCTCTTCACTTTCTTCTGATTCCTCACCAGAATTGCCTGATGTCCATAATTCTATTAACAGTCTCTTCAAGACAATCAGGGCTTTTACCCTTAGGCACCTTAAAACTCTTCCAGCCTCTACGCATTACCCAATTCTAAAACTACTTATATCTGTTAGAGCAGAAACCCCATTTCTTGGTACCAAATTTTGTCTTAGCGATCTAGTGTTGCTGTAACAGAAATATCACAAGTGGTTGGCTTTAACAAACATAAATTCGTTTTCTCACAGTTAGAAAACTAGAAGTCTGAATTCTGGGTGCTGGCTCTAGGGGAAGGTTTTCTCTCTTTGGCGGCTCTGGAGGAAAATCTTTGTGTTTTTTGAGCTTCTGCTCCTGGGCGGTCTTCATGTGGCTTGGCATCTATCTTCCCCCATCTCTGCTTGCTAGCTTGCTTGTTTAATCTCTTTTATATCTCAAAAGAGGTTGATTCAAGACATATCTAATCTCACCTTATTAACCTAACAAAGACAGCCCATTCCCAAATGGGATTATAAACACAGGCATAAAGGTTAGGATTTACAATATGTAGTTTTTGGGGCCATAATCCAATTCATAACAACCACTTACTTGATTTTGTTGATATTAACAATAATTGCAACATTTAAATATAATTTTGTTTAGAAAAGTCATTTTTGCTTAGAGGTAAATCATAAAATGTTAATGGATGAAATAATATGGTGTCTAATATTTGGTTCCAATAAACATGTTGGTGGGTAAGAGTGGGAATTGAGTGTGAGTTTGGATGCAACATGATTGGCCATGACCTGATAATTGTTGAAAATGGGAATTGGATTCACAGAAGTTCATTATGCTACTCTGGCTATGTTTGTATATGTTTGAAATTTGCCAGAAAAAAATTAAATATATTGGTCAGAGTTTTTTCTAAACTTCAGATTAGTTTTTGATGGCATGCTACTCATTAATTAGTTTTTTAGGGGAGAAATTGCTGTTGGTGAGAGATAAATATAATGAGATCTTTACAGATTCAAAGATAAAATAACAATTATTTTCTGATATGGGGCAACCAAGTCAATGGTTTAATTAAAACATCTAGTTTCATTTTTTTTCTTTAATTTAATCCTTTTTGTTTTAATTTCTTTCTGATTTTGTTAATATCTTTGGCTGTATTCCATTAAATGTCAGTGCCTCGTCTTATTACTGTGTTCGAGACAATGGCCTGCTTAAAGAAATACTATCAGTTTGGGAAGATGGTTATGAGGTACACCTGCAGTAAAGTCTAGTGATTTTCTATGGTTAGATGACTGGATAAAGTGATGAGGAGAAGAACATTTTTTGTAGAATATGTAAGTATCGCTTGGGGATTTCCAAAAATACCTGAGGAAAAGTAATTTCAGTATTTCACACTTACGACAATAGTAAAAAAGAAAATCTACTATCCTACTATTTTGCACATTAAGAATGTACATCTGGCAGTAACAATCGCTGAGGTCCCTGACAGGGTCCCTGATTGGAGAACCCCGTGTGTACGTAGAAAGGAAGCTCTTACTGCTTAGTATTTCACTGCCGGGGAGGGGAGAGGGGGAGCGGTCTCCCAGAGCCTTCTGGATGCTGGGCGGAGTAGTGAGGCTGGTGGGGACTGGACGCTGCCCAGCAGGTCCTGTGTACCCACAGGGAGCTGAGACCCAGGCAGTGGCAGCAGGTGTCCTGAAGGTGGGCCGCTCTTGAGCCGGGGAGGAAGAGGGTGCTGGCGCCAGGCCTCTGGGTCCCTGACCCGCCCTCACCTGCGCCGGCCCAGGAGGGGGAATCAAAGAAGAGTAAGGGGCTGGACAGGTGCTGGTCAGCTGACGTGGGTTCGCGTGGGTGGGGCGCTGCAGTGCCTCGTCTCAGGGCTCCTTCTGACCCTGGCCCAGCTACCTGGAGGCGGATTCAGCGAGTGAGCGTCCGGGGCAGCTGCAGTTTAAGGTCAAGTGCAGAGGCCGGGCCTGGCCATCACAGCCCTGGAGGAAGCTCTGGATTGTCGATTCTCATGGGTACATAGGGACAGGGATGCCCAGCAAGAGCCGGGGAATGCTTGGCGAGCGGCTGGTGGGGGAGAAGGGTGCAGCAGGCCCTGTGCACCGCTTAGCATAGGCAGGCCCGCCCATCCGCAGACAAGATGCCCTCTGCTCCCGACAAAGCCACGAAGTACATTTTGGGGTGGTTGAGGGGAAGAGCTGGGGCCAACCATGCTGAAAATACAGTGAGGGCGGGAGAGGGAGGAGAGCCTGAATGGGGTGGGAAACAGTGCTTGAGCCACCCTGGTTCTGGAAGACTGGGCAGCCTTCCGCTGCATATGGAAGTGGGGAAGGAGCTCTCCCGAGGTGACGTGGGGTACAGGGAGGTGCCAGGGGCAAGGCAGGATATTCACAGTACAGGTGACGGGGTGAAGTGATGTGGTCATCCTCTATTTTCACATAACACCATTTTTGCATAATCTTTACAACCTAACCATGTCATTAAGTGAGGAATGGATGTATTCTTAGAGTCCCAGAAGTCCAGCAAGTTAGGGACTCAGAGAATTTTTTTTTCCAAAGGGTACACTAAAGATATGTGTGACAATGAAAGCAGGGACTAGAGTATCTGTGATATAATAATATTTTGAAGGTTATAATTGAAAGAGAGGGCCTTAAAGATAAATCTGGAATATTCACTCAAGGCAACTTGACAATGTTTTGTTCTGTTATACATAGGGTTGCTATGAGTTACAGCCTACTCAAAGGCATTTGACAACAACAAAAGGCAATTTGATAGTAAATTAAAAGTAGTGCAGTAAGCATTCGGTGATTTTATAATTCAGCTTGTATAGTGGTACATATTCACTACAATTTCTAAAATTATAAAGGAATATATCTTAAAAATTTCATATTAATAAGAGTTCTCAAACCATAATAAATGGCAAGCAAAAGAGTTACCAGTTTTGTTTGAAACTGAAGTGTTCTTACAAATAGTACCATGGAAATTCTGTCTACAAATTATTAGTCCAAATTTTGCCTGGAATGACATATAATTTATGGTAGTTAGATGGCAATGGCAAAAAACGTTTTACTAGTCAAGTTAATAGTTATATAGTATATATACCAGAAGAAGTGGTAAGATATTTTTAGTTTGGTAATATAAGTGCCTAATCACCATACTTAGGGAAAGATTGACTGTACTAGATGTAGCATTATGGGTCTTTGGATTGAACTTGAGTTTTAGCAAAATCCTCTTATCAGTGAGATTTAAATCACATAATAAAGTGAACTCTAGGTATACATATTGACAAGAAGTAGATCTTTTAATAGAATATTATAGGTACTTCTTCAATATAAAATGTGAACAGATAACAATACTTCTTTTTTCTCTCACACTTTTACTTTTCATTTAAAGTAGACTGTTTTTTGTGAGGTGTTTTATGTCGTTTCATAAAGTAGTTCTCAGCCACATATCATAGCAATTCAAAAAGATTGTGGTTAGCACATTCAGGTCCAACAAATAACTCGCCCTGAGTTTGAAAGTGGTTAATAAATTTTATATCTGAGGAAAATATTGAATTTTGTTTCTAACACTTTAAACATAGATCAAAATAAGGTTGGATTAAAGTGAATATAAATCACAGCATAGTCTGAGATGATAATATACAATATACGTCAGTGCTAGCATTTATGTCAGAAATCTCTTTAAATATCAGAAAAATCCATTTTGAAGGTGCTGTGTGTATTGCAGAAGGAAATGTATAGTCCTTTTTTTTTCATTGAATGGAGAGTGCTTTATGTATCAATAAGCTAGACGATATGACAAAGTTGAAAAAAAGTTTAACAATACACTAGTATTAAGTATGAGAGAGCAAAAAAATAAGATTATAAATAATCTTTATAAAATAAGATTAAATAGTTATTAATTTTTTTTTTTTACCATAGTGAAATGTGCCCAGAACATGCTCCATAACAAAGGCCTACTTTACAGGGAAATGACTTTAGCAGAGCCTTAACCCACCTGGGTGAAGGGCATTTCTACAACTCCAACTCCCTATACCCTTCCTATCTCGCATAAGGAGGAAAATACAACTAAGACACTAAGGTGAGCAGCACAGAGACACAATCCTACTTTAATGACTGAGATTTAATCATAAGATTATAGAGTGCTTCCCCTCCTCCACATCTTCTACCACAGGAACAGGGTTCCAATGTAGTAGTAGTGGTGTATAGCTGAAAGAGATGCAAGACATAGACTCTCTGATGCAATACTTAGAGAAGTTCAAATTAGAAAGGAGAGAGAGAAATAAGGACACAAGAATAATTTGAAACCTCTGGCATGAATAGCTACAGCAAATATTAAACAAAGAATGACTCATAGCTAGTTTAACATAATTCTTCACACTAAAGTTTCTTCACTATCAGAACCTCGTGGAGTTCCTGGAGTTAAAGCTCATCAAAGTGTGTGTGAAGCAGGTGTCTTAAGACTGTAGCCTTTAGCAGTTTCTTATTCTCAAGCCAATCCTATTAGCCTCTAGAAATTTGTAAAGTTACCATTGAAATGGCTTTTGCTCCAGTTAAGCAAATCGTGGCTGCAACTCTCTGGATCCACCTCTTTTCAGATTTAGCAGCAACTGTTAATCCTTCAGTTTTCTGATGGGACTAATGTAAGTTGCTTATTTTTAGTTTATCGAACTTGTTGTAAAGACTACTAAGCTTTTAACATTTTGACTAGAAACTGGACACTCAAATTTTATGTGTAGAGAGCAGATTTTAAGGGGGCTGCTAAGAAACCCAAGTCACTGCACAAATCCTCTGCACTAGTCACAGATCATGGTGGTTGCCAGAGTGATTGGCAAGAAGGCATAAGAAGTAGTTGAATTCTGGTTATATGCCAAAAGGAGACTCAAAAGGTTTACATGTGGGTGAGAGAGAGACATCAATGGTGACACCTAAATTTTTAATCTAAGCACCAGAAAAAAAAAAAAAAGGCCCAATAAAGGAAATAAAATATCAGAGAATAATTATTTAAAAATGTATATATATTGTCAAGGAAATACCAAAAGTAAAGGGCATAACCTGGAATAATATGATAATTGTATGCAAGTATAAAGGGGAGATTTGGAAAGAGAAGTACTTTATCATAATTTAGTTTTTATTTTTTAAGAATAACAAGCCTTTCCTCAAGACAAAATTCATCATAACTTCATACTATGGATAAAGAAGCATAAAAGTGGAGAAATACCTTGGAAACCAGTCTTTGTGTCTTACTCTTTAGTTCAGAAAATTATCACTTAAGATATATTTCTTCTTTGGAGTCCCCCAAAGTTATAAATGTTAAACAAAATTTTTTTTTCTTTATGAAATTTTAATTTTACTATAATAATCCTATCTTTTATTGTGATATAATGCTTTCCATAAATCTGATTATGATGGTAAGTTTCTTTTATGAGCTTATTGAAAGTTCAACTGTGTATTCCAAAGCAAGTGTAAATAATACATTATAAAAAATAATAATAATTTAGCAAACCTGAAATTTTCTTCCAGTCTTACTCTGAGATCTTTAGTAACCAAAATATGTCCTTTTGATTTTTTAATTACACCAATTTCTGGTGTTATCTAGAAGGTAAAGACTTTTTTGTATCATTAAGTTTAACATATGAATTTAGTCTGATACTACATTTAATTTGCATAGATAATGGTTGACCCATATGGAACATATTAGAGTCATATTTTTTTTAAATCAACAGACGTTTATTTTAGAGCAGTTTTAGGTTTACAGAAAATTAAGGAGAAAGTACAGAAAGTGTCCATATACACCCCGCACCACGCACAGTTTCCCCTGTTATTAACATCTTGTGTTTTTTACAACTGGAGACATAATATTGACATTATCAACTAAAGTTCATAGTCTGCATTTGGGTTTGCACTTTGTGTCAGAGTTCTACGAATTTTGACAAATGCATAATGTATGCATCCACTATGACAGTATCATATAGAATGGTTTCACTGTCCTAAAACCCCCCTGAGCTCTACCTGTTTATCCCTCCTAGCCTCCTCCTGAAGCTCTGGCAAACACTTGATATTTTTACTCTTTCTATAGTTTTGCCTTTTCCAGAATATCATAGAGTTGTAATCATAACAGTATGTAGCCTTTCAGATTGGCTTCTTTCATTAACAATATGCATTTCAGCTTCCTATGTGTCTTTTTCTAGCTTCATGGATCATTTCTTTTTATTGCTGAATAATATTCCATTGTATGATGTACCACAGTTTGTTTATCCATTCACCTATTTATGGACTTTTTGGTTGCTTACAAGTTTTGCCAGTTATGAATAAAGCTGCTATAAATTTTTGTCTGCAGTTCTTTGTGTAGACATGTTTTCCACTCATGTGGATAAATGCCAAGGAGCCTGATTGGTGGATCAGATGATAAGACTATATTTGACTTTGTAAGAAACTGCCAAACTGTCTTCCAAAGTTGTTGTTGTGTGCCACTGAGTCAATTCTGACTCATAGCGACCCTATAGGACAAAGTAGAACTGCCCCATAGAGTTTCCAAGGCTGTAGTCTTTATGGAGACCAATTGCTCCATCTTTCTCCTGTGGAACGGCTGGTGGGTTCCAACCGCCAACTGTCTGGTTAGCACCCTAGAGCTTTAACCACTGCACACCAGGGCTCCTTGTCTTCAAAGTAGCCATACCATTTTGCATTCCCACCAGAAATGAATGAGAGTTCCTGCTGCCCCACATCTTTATGAGCACTTGTAGTGTTTTGGGTTTTAGCCATTCTAATAGGTGTAGAGTGGTATGTCATGGATGTTTTAATCTGCAATTCTCTAATGACTTATGACATTGACTATCTTTTCTTATGCTTATTCGCCTTTGCTGAGGTATGTGTTCATATCTCTCCCCCATTTTGTAATAGGGTGGTTTGTTTTCTTGTTTTGGGTTTTAAGAGATCTTTTTATATTTTGGATAAAATTCCTTTATCAGAAATGTGTTTTACAAATATTTTCCCACCTTATGGCTTATCTTTTTATTCTCTTAATTTGATTCATATTTAAATATAGTTTTGTTAAATGATCTTCCAGAATAGAAGTTAAAACTTTTCTACTATTTTGGAATTTTGTATTATTTAATAAGACGGAATAGTTCTCTTTTTCTTGTTCTAAGTATTTTATATTCCACAGAGCTTCTTTGGTTGGAAATAAAGGAACACATTTAGCTAGTTTAGGTAAAAGCCCGGTTTTAAGCAAAACAGAAACAAACAGCCTGGAATAGACAAACCTCAGGAGTGAACTGGAACCAGTGACTTGAATGTAGTGCTTTTCACTCTGTCTCCCCCCTTCTCTTTTCTCCTCCTTTCGATAAATCTTCTACACTCTTCTTCAGAATGTTTTCAGTTATATGCGAAAATAGGTCAAATGACATTACCAAGTCTCACATCTCTACATTTAAGAAATTAGCCACAGAGAAGCTATATAATCCCTGTACCCAAATCCATAATGTCTAGAAGGGATTCCAGTTAATTCAGTTTAGGAAAATTTGATTCTAAAACAATCAACTGTGGCATGATTTGAGAATGTTTTGTTTGGGCAGCACTAATCTCTTTTTAACCATTGCCTTGTGTAGGAGTGTTAGAGGGAATTATTTCTAAAATGGTATGGGCAACAGTAGCGATAGATGTGTGAAATAGCTTGTGAAAGCAAAATGATCATTGTGATATTCTTCCCTTATTAAAATTAAATTAATTAAAAATTAATACAAGCGTTGCTTTCAAATTTTCCCAAGAAATGATTAAAAAAAAAAATTGCCAGCGAGCCGATGCTGAGTCATAGTGATCCTATGGGACAGAGCAGAGTGCCCCATAGAGTTCCCAAGGCTGTAATCTTTATGAAAGCAGACTGCCACATCTTCCTCCTGCAGAGTGGCTGCTGAGTTCAGATCACCAACCTTTTGGTTAGCAGCCCAGCACTTAAACACTGTGCCACTAGGCCTCCGAGAAGTGACAAAAATAAAGTAAAATACAAATTTTTGCAGTTTGAAGATGAAGGGAGAAGAGGTGCATGCCTATTTGCTATTGACCAGATATAGACCACAAGAGACGGAGTTTGTCTGGTGACTTCTTAAAAGAAGCTTTTTCCTTGAAGGCCACTTAAGGGAGTGATGATACTCTGACAAAGAGAGTCTGTGTGGAATGGACTACTGTGTGTCCAGGGGATGAATATAAAATTCATAAATGATAAGGTGTAGACAAACACATGAAAATATTGCAGTGGAACAATATCTGGTAAAGTACAAATACTTCACTACTAATTACATTACTGTGCTTCTTATGGGCCCTTACTAAGGATTAAATTATAGCACTTTGTGTATGTGTGTGTGTACTTATACAGATATACATACACACATACATGTGAGGCTAGATTAAATCTTCTGAACTCATAGCACTCATTCATTTACTGATTCACTCAAATAAAAAAATAAAAAAGTTTAAGGTTCTTGGGAAGGAGACGAACTTGAGCTTAGAAACAGGTATCTTTTTAAACCTTGCAATTTTCAAATTCTAATTTTTTGACTTTGGGTATGCTACTCAACTTTTCCATGCTTTAGTATTCTCTTCTATAAAAAAAGAATAATAATATCCTATTAAGGGCTATGTTCCTTAGAATTGTAAGATACTGTTTTCAAAGTGCCTGGTATTCAGTATATGATGAATCAAATACAATTCTTGTGAATAATTTTTATCATTAACCTTCTTTTTCATCATCATCATCATCAATTATTTATTAAGCAACCACTATGAACCAGAAGCTATAAGTGATACTGGGAAATAATGATAAATCATATGCTTCCACACAAACTCTTTTTCACAAAGAACCTTCCATCTTCTATTTAATAGGTGATGATAGCTCTGAACCATCAAATTATCATGGATGATGCTCTTGTAAGAAACACTGGGTTTACGTTGCTATTCATATGCCATAAATTTAGAACAAGTGCTACCAGTTGGCACTTGATTACCAGATTCATGGTTTTTCTGTTATCAACTTCCTTCTTCACAGATTTCCATCTTCACTAATTTGTTCTGGGCCTTTTTAGCCTTTACTCTTGTAATCCACAGAGTACTCTCAATGTTTGAACAAAGTTTTCACACCAAGCACTGTAGATATAAGTGAACAAAAGCACATTTCTCATACTTTAAGAATATTTATATATTATGTGGTTTTTTTAAATGTTTCTCTGCCTGACGTCCAAGTAACTGTTTCTAACTACTGTTTGGCTTTTGCTGTCCCATTTTGCTGACATAATGTAAATAATTTTAAAATATAATTAACTATGCTTAGCTTTTTGGAAGATGCTTGTGTTCTGTAATCATAATAACCTATCTGTAATGAACCATGCCTTACAGTTATGAAAAGGCATCAATCCCAGTAGTTTCATTGGCATTCTCTACATTTGTCTGCCATTGCAAAGTAGCTTAAAAAATGATAAAACAAAACAAAACGACAAGAAAAATATCAACATATTGCTACTAAAGGGTTTTGCCCCCTGTAGTAGAATGTAATCAAATATCAAAAGAGTAACTCAGTGTTATAAACCCTAATCTTTCCCCATATATCAATCCATTTAGAAGTTAATGTGTAGTATTTTTCTTCTTTATTGAAATAGTAACAACATATTAGAAATAAATAATTTAGTTTCTTGTGTATGTATAGATCTCATTTAGTATCCTTTATAATAATTACGTTATATATCCGCTTAACTCTAAAGACATGCAACTACTTTGTACTTGCAATGTTTGGCCATTTACAATCTCAATGCATTTATGATGGATTACAATATATATTAGTCAATACTGTGCTGTTTCTGAAAAGCAGTTTGCTTCGATGGATATTAATTGATCGGAAAGATTTTATGCTAGAAATAAGAGGAATATTTTCTGTATCTCATTTCCTCATGAAGCAACAGAGAAAACAATATGTAACTTTAGCATTGATTATATTTGCAGAACTTTTACTTTTCGTTTCAAATGATTTATGTCTTCTCCAAAACATATACATAAAGAAAACAGTGCAAAATATGTGTGTATGAGAAAGATTAATGCATTTTTTTTTTAATAGCTATTGGAATGTTCAACTGCTTCTAGTACTGAACAAAATCATTCAGTGTGACTTTTCCTTCCCACTTGGAGGGAGGCCTTCATGCAGGACTCTGTATTAAGTGGCTCCAATTAACTGTGATCAGTGAAGGTTTTACATGCAAAACAGGAGCCTTATAAGTTTATTACTTTCAAAATCTTGTTATTTTGGCATAGTCATCGAACCTTGCTATGCTGTAGTTGCTATATGTATATTCTCCTACCAAATCTTCACAGCATTCTTACTCTCTGCTTTGTCTTCAGCAGACTTTCCCTGTATCCTGAACACACTCTGTAATTTTGTCTCCACGGGGCCTCAGCTCATGCCCTTCACTACACTTGGAATGCTAAGACATTGTCTCAACCTAAAAATATATTGCTGTCTTCCCTTCCAGCCCAGCTCAAAAGCACATCCATATGAAACTGTCTCCTGTGGAAGTGAAGCTCTTCCTCTACCAATCTTCTGCAGTGCTGTGCTTGTTTACAATGTACCACATTCTGTCTTCTATAACAGGTATTGTGCACATGTTGGCTTTCACTATTTCTTATACTCTCCGTAAATTCATTTTTAAAACTTATAAAGAGTGTCATTCAGTAAATGTTTTGGGAAAAATATGTAAGTTCTATTTTTCAATAAAAGTGGAAAATGGGGGCAAGAGTTTTAGGTAACCAATATAAGATTATTTTTCTAATATGGATCAGTAGAAACAAAATTCAAGTTGTCTGGCAATCAGTCCTTTATGTTGTCTTATATTAAATTCATCCTATATCTATTTTCACACACCACAATCCTTTTCCTGTTAAATCCCTTCTAGCAATCCTCATTTCCGTTAAAACTAAGTAGATGAGACTGTAAAGGATGTGCGTATAAAGTTGGTTTTCATGTTTTTCTCACTGTTGACTTGTGCTGTGACTCTTACCATTACTTACTGGGTCTTGTTTTCAGAACAGCTATGTAAATTAAAAATCTAGGTGACAAATTCATAAATCTCTGCAGAGAAGAAAATGAATAAGAAAATTTGTACAGAATAAGTTTATTTTAAAACCAAAAAATAAATGAAACCAAATCCACTGCCATCAAGTCAATTCCAACTCATAGCGATCCTACAGGACAGAGTAGAATGGCCCCAACGGGTTTCTAAGGAGCAGCTAGTAGATTCGAGCTGCCAACCTTTTGGTTAGCAGCCAAACACTTAACCACTGCACCACCAGGGCTCCGGAGAGTTTATTTTTAAAGCAGTATGAAAAGTATCAGAAAATATTATTACTGTACAATTTGACTTGTCTAAGATAAGAGTCTTGACTTTATCCTGGTAAATTTCCATTCATTCCTACATAACAATTCCTTCTGAAGAGATAGTCTATGAAAATGGATACAAGGTGGGTCATATTTCCTGAAATCTTTTGCACTGATAATTGTAAGCACATAAAGGAATCTATTTGTGTCTTAGGCTGGGTTCTCTAGAGAAGCAGAAGGAGTAAAGCATATAAAATATATACATATATATATATAGAGAGAGAGAGAGATTTGTATCAAGGAAACGGCTCATGAGGTTGTAGAGGCTGGAACGTCCCAAGTCCGTGCATCAGGATAGAGGCTTCTCCCTATTCATGTAGTTGTAGTGGCTGGTAAACCCAAGATCGGCAGGTCAGAAAGCAGGTCTCTTGCTCACAGGCTGTGAAGATCGACAAATCACAAGATCTCCAGGCAAGACCACAGGCAAGCTGCTAGCTCAATTCCCAAGAACTAGAGATCAAATGAACAGGAACCAGCTGCAGGATCCAAAATGAGCAAAAGCCCCCAAGACTTGCCAGAACATCTGCTTGTATTTGGATGCAGTCCACATGCCCAAGGAAACTCCCTTTCAACTGATTGGCTACTCACAGCAGATCCCATCATGGGGGTGATCACATATCAAATCCCATCAGGGAAGTGATCACAACATTATACAACTGCCAAAACACTGAGAATCATGGCTCAGCCAAGTTGACACACAATCTTAACCATCACATTCTACCTTTGTCATTTTAGTACCTGTACCCATCTCCTTAAACCATACATAATCTCTGAATAAAGACAATTATAAAGTCATGCTTAAGCCTAACATGATGCAATGAATACACATACAACCAAAAATGCACTCACTAGCCCTGTTTACATCTTATATTTTATAAGTGAAGAAAACAAAAATATTTGATGCGCACATACAAAGCAGAAATACTCATAACAATTACAGTCCTCTTTCTGCAACTGGTCACGTGCCTGTAACTGGTATTTAGAACCACCTTCTTCCATTACCCTTTCCTTTTGCCCTCAGCAAGCACCTCAACTGGTTGTGCTTCTTTGCCTGGTGGGGTGACACAAACGTTCATTCCTGAAGGGACTGGGCCATTAGTAGTCATGTCGGAATTAGGTTGCTGTCGTTTTCCATTGACTTTAATCACAGGGCATGGTAGTACTGAGATGCCCTAAGGGATCTTCTGCATTCCAGACATACTCTGCTTCCATTATGTAATATCAATCTGATTTCCTTTTGGTAATCAGGATCAATCACACCAGCAAGCATGGTAACATCCTTCTTTGTCTGTTGATCCAGAGGCAGAAGGAGGCCAAAGTTGTCAGGTGGCATTCTTAGCTTCCAGTTCAATTGAATCAGTGATGTGTCTCCAGGTGGGAGCATTCTTCTCTTTGGAAATAAGACCTCTAGACCCACAGAGCATAAGGTCATGGGGACAGGAAGCAAAAATCTTGTGAGTGGGTCAGTAGGGGTAATAGTGAGTGGTGCCACTCCCGTTTCCACCCCTTGATTCCTAGACCCACGAATCTTGGCTATGGGAGAAACAGTACCATATATTGGATGCTGGTTTAAGAGCATATACAGCCTCCTGGAGAACATTGCCCCAACCCTGCAAGGTATTGCCACCTAGCTGGCACCGTAATTGTGTCTTTAGAGGGTAATTCCATCGTTCTATCAAGCCGGCTGCTTCAGGATGATGATGAACATGGTAAGACCAGTGCATTCCATGAGCATGGGCCCATTGCTGCACTTCATTTGCTGTAAACTGGGTCCCTTGATCCAAGGAGATACTGTGTGGGATATCGTGAACGTGGATAAGATATTCTGTAAGTCTACAGATGGTAGTTTTGGCAGAAGCATTTCATGCAGGGAAGGCAAATCCATATCCAGAGTGTCTATTCAAGTAAGAACAAAACGCTGCCCTTTCCATGATGGAAGCAGTCCAATGTAATCAACTTGCCAGCAGATTGCTGGTTGATTACCTTGAGGGATGGTGCCATATTGGAGACTCAGTGTCTCCAATCTGCTAGCAGATTGGGCTCAGCAGTGGCTGTAGCCAAGTCAGCCTTTGTGGGTGGAAGTCCATGTTGCTGAGCCCATGCATAACTTTCATCCCTGTCTCTGTGACCACTTTGCTCAGAGCCCGTTGAGCAATGACTGGAGTGGCTGGGGAAAGAGGATGACTGATTTCCACAGAATGCATCATCCTATCCACTTGATAGTTAAAGTTCTCCTCTGCTGAGGTCACCCTGTGGTGAACATTCACATGAGACACAAATATCTTCACTTCTTTGGCCCATTCTGAGAGGTCTATCCACAAACCTCTTCCCCATAAATCCTTGTCTCCAATTTTCCGATCATATTTCTTCCAAGTCCCTGATCATCCAGCTAAACCATTGGCCACAGCCCATGAATCAGTATACAATCACACATCTGGCCATTTCTCCTTACAAGCAAAGTAAATAACCGTGTGTACTGCTTGAAGTTCTGCCTATTGGAAGGATTTCCCTTCACCACTATCCTTCAAGGAGGTCCCAGAGAGGGGCTGTAGTGCTGCTGCTGTCCACTTTTGAGTGGTGCCTGCATATTGCACAGAACCATCTGTAAACCTGGCACGAATTTTTTCTTCTTCAGTCAACTGATCATAAGGAACTCCCCATGAGGCCATAGGTGCAGATTGGAAGATGGAAGGTAATGTGACAGGAGTGAAGACCATGGACATTTGGGCCACTTACTCGTGCAACTTACTTGTGCCTTCAGGTCCTGCTCGGGCCTGATCTCATATACATTACTTCCATTTAATGATGAAGTGCTGCTGTGCACATCCAACTTTATGACTCTATGGGTCAGGCAACATCCAGTTACTGATGGGCAGCTCAGGCATATAGTGACTTGATGTCCCATGGTTAAGTGTTCAGTCTCTACCAAGGCCCAGTAACAAGCCAAAAGCTGCTTCTCAAAAGGGCAGTATTTATCTGCAGAGGATGACAGGGCTTTGCTCCAAAATCCTAAGGGTCTTCCCTGTGACTCAACAATAGCAGTCTTTCAAAGACTCCAAACATCATCTCTATCTGCCACTGCCACTTCAAGCACCATTGGGTCAGCCAGATCATATGGCCCAAGTGGTACAGCGGCTTGCACTGCAGCCTGAACCTGTTGCAGAGCCTTCTCTTCTTCTGTGCCCAGTCAAAACTAGCAGGTTTTTGAGACACTTGATAAATAGGCTGGAGTAGCACACCCAAATGAGGTGTGCTAAAATCCAAAGAGGCCCACTAGGCATTGTGCCTCCTTTTTAGATGTGGGAGGAGCCACATTCAATAACTTATCCTTCACTTTAGAAGGAGAATCTCAACATGTCCCACATCACTGGACCCTTAGAAATTTCACTGAGGTGGTAGGTGCCTGAATTTTTATAGGATTAATTTCCCACCCTCTAGCATGTGAATGTTTTACCAGTAAGTCTGGTCATTGATGCTTCTTCCTTACTAGGTCCAATCAGCATAATGTCATCAATGTTATGGACGAATGTGACACCTTGTGGAAGGGAAAGACACTCAAGTTCCCTGTGGATTAAATTATGACATACAGCTGGAGAGTTGATGTAGCTCTGAGGTAGGCAACTGAAGGTGTATTGGTGGCCTTGCCAGCTAAAGGCAAACTGCTTCTGATGTTCCTTTGAAACAGGTGTGGAGAAAAAAGCATTAACCAGATCGATAACTTTATACCAGGTACCAGGATATGTATTAATTTGCTCAAGCAATGAAACTACGTCTGGAACAGCTGCAGAGTCACCACCTGGTTAAGTTTTTGATAATCTACTGTCATTCTCTAAGATCCACCTGGTTTTTGCAGAGGCAAGATAGGTGAGTTGAATGAGGATGTGGCGGGAATCACCACTCCTGAATCTTTCAAGTCCTTGATGGTGGCATTAATCTCTGCAATCCCTCCAGGAATGTGGTATTGCTTTTGGTTTACCATTTTCCTAGGTAGGGACAGTTCTAATGGCTTCCACTTGGCTTTTCTTACCATAATAGCCCTTATTCCATTTGTCAGGGATCCAGTGTGGCAGTTCTGCCAGTTGCTGAGTACATTTATTCCAATTATGCATTCTGGAATTGGGGAAATCACTACAGGATGGGTTTGGGGACCCAATGGGCCTACTATGAGATGGACATGAGCTAAGACCCCATTAATAACCTGAACTCCATATACTCCCACTCTGACTGTTCAGCCACAGTGATATTTTGGGTCTGCTGGAATTAGTGTCAGTTCAGAGCTAGTATCTAGTAATCCTTGAAAAGTCTGATTATATACTTTTCCTTAATGAACAATCACTCTCGTAAATGTCTGTAGATCCCTTTGGGAAAGGCTGGTACAAAGATTAACAGTATAAGTTTTTGGCAGTGTTTTGGAGTCCTTCCTCAAGGGTACCTGGCCTCTCCTTCAATCAAGGGGTTATGTGTCTTTAAACTCGCTTAAATCTGGGAATTGACTGAGCAGCTGTGACTTTCTATTCTGGGAATTGAGTTAGACTGCTGTTCACTTGACCTGATCAAGTGAATATTTAGTAGATTTCCTATCTGTTTCACTCCTAGTAACACCATGACTAAGTAGCTAATGCCATAAATCCATACAAGTCTTACTATTCTGATTACTGCTTTGAATCTGCTGTCCATTATGGTAACCATGCCCATCTTGTCAGTGCCAACTAAGTGCTCCTACTTGGCTCCTACTACCGCGAGGTCCAATCAGCCCCATTGTAGTTAGGTGTGTTAATTCAGTTAGGGCAGTTCCCACTGTCGAAATTGACTTATATAAAATAGCAATCATAGCAGTCTTCAAGGATGCTGGGGCTCTATACACAAATGTGCTCCTCACCACTGTGGTAAAAGGTGTGTCCTCTGGGCACTCTATGTATGAGTCTGTGGGTCTAACCTGATAAATCCAGTCTAACCTGCCAATTTCCCTAAGCCTTTTGATACCTTCTTCTACAGCATACCAAGGCAGGTCTGGTACTTCGACTTGATTTAGTGTAGGCCACCATGTAATCCATGTTTCAGCAACACAACCAAATAAAGTCTTAGAACTTTTCCTAACTTCTCAAACTGAAACATTGAATGAAGAATCTGTGCTTAGGGGGCCGGTATCAATAAACTTAGACTGATCTATCTTTATGTTCCTTACACCATTGTCCCACACCTTAATAGCCATACCCACACATATTCCCCAGGTTTCTCTTTGTATAAATTAGAAAAGTTGAGGAGTTCTTTTGGAGTGTAGCATACCTCCTCCTGGTCACACTTTATACTTCACCTTTTGGGGCTCGCTGGGACTTAAGTCTACTTATAGGTCTAGAAGCCAGAATCTTTGGCAAAATGTTTTGAGAACATTCAGCATTGTCTTGTAAAGCGTCTGCCTCAAGCAATGCCCCAGGCAAAGACTCAGACAAAGGCACTTTAGATGCAGCTGGGATAATCTCATTAGATGGGAGTGGAGGGGCTAATGGTTTTACCTGGCAGGGTGGTTTAACAGACAAACATGCATTAATCTCCTCAGATGGGAGTGAGAGGGCTGGTTCTGTTGGCAGGAGTGATTCAATGGAATTTAGGGGCTCAGTGTCTCCAGCTTCCTGATTATCTGCCCATTTGTCCCCATCCCAAGTTTCAGGATCCCATTTCTTCCCAATCAGTGCTCTCATTTTAACTTCAGCTCTCAAGGTTGGCAGTTGAGTTGGCTTTGTAATTTAGTCATTTTTTTTTTTTATTGTACTTCAGGTGAAGGCTTACAGGACAAATAGTTTTTCATGAAACAGTAGTACACATATTGTTTTATGACCTTGGTTAACAACACCACAACACGTCAACCCTCTAACTTCTCAACATTTTTTTCTGCTGAAAATACACATAGCCAAAGATACACCATTTCAAAAATTTCTACATACACAGTTCAGTGACCTTGACTACGCTCTTCCAATTGTGCTGTTCTCACTTAAGATGAAGGCTTACAGAACAAAATAGTTTCTCATTTAACAGTTACCACAAATGTTGCCCTATGACAATGGTTAACAATCTCACAACACATCAACAATATCCTTACTCAACCTTGGGTTCCCTATCACCAGCTTCCTTGTC
>NW_004444046.1:494599-495747 GCF_000243295.1 Trichechus manatus latirostris | reverse complement strand
TCTGTATTTTTCATGAATTTGTCTATTTTTTCCTCATGTTTGTCAGCTTTTTGCCTCAGTTCTTGGAGAATTCCGAGTATTAGAGATTTGAATTCCCTATCAGGTAGTACTAGTGCATTTTCTTCCACAGGAGTGTCATCTGGTGTTTTATTTTGGATGCCTACTGGAACCATCCTGTCCTGTTTTTGTAAATGGTTTGATATTGTCTGCTGTTTTGGGGGCATTCAGTAGTTATTTTTCTCATTTATTGATTGTAGATTTGTTTGTTTCATCCCTTGTTTTAAAAAAAAATTGACTATGTCTGAGCAGGCGGACTGTGTGTTCTCTGTAGTTTGCTCGTCTGTGCGTGCAATAATTTTTGCCTCCTTCTCCAACTGGCAGGATCAGTCACTCAGATACGGTATGGCAGGGCAGGTCTACATGAAAAAGAGTTACCATGATGGTTTGTTTGTGGCACTTACTACAGCCACCATAGTGGGTCAGTTTTCAGTGCAGGGCAGGTTTCAGCTGGCTGTGCCTGTAATGCTTGGTGGTGTGATGTCAAGCGCACAGTGCAGGTAGGCAGGATGCAGCAGAGAGATTGTTATGTGTGGAGCTACGATGGATATTGGAGAGAGGAGAGAGGAACAGGAGCCAAAAACTTACAAACAAACAAAAAAGAATGTTAGGGGAGCTTTCCATTGGAATGGAGAGATGAGAGACTACGAAATGGAGAAAAAGAGAAAGGGGAAGAGGATGAAAAGAAAAGAATGAATAAATAAAAATCAGAAAGGTTAAAGAACCGCAGAGTTCCCAGGGATCCCACTGATGCAGCTATTAGGTCTGGGGAAGTCAATCTCTGTTGTTGCAGTACAGCCTGGCTAGAAGGCGTAGAGGTATACAACACCAGGTATTCAGGGATCAGAAAGAGAAGGAAGATATAGAGAGACAAGAAACTGAGCAATGAAGAAGGACAAAAAGGGAAAATGAGGGAAAAGAAAACAAAACAAATTAAAAAAAAGAACAAGAAAGGCCCCCCAAAAAAACAGAAAAAAAAATGAACGAAAAAAGAAATGTTCTCAGGGATCCCTCTCCACGTCTGTGGAAGCTGAGTGGGAGTTCCTTGCCACGCAGCTCCGCCTGGCCAGAAAGGGCTCCTAACTGAAGAA
>NW_004444046.1:493436-494499 GCF_000243295.1 Trichechus manatus latirostris | reverse complement strand
CGGTAGCCCAGACCAGGAAGCAGCTCCACACTCGAATGGAGCTCCACAGCCCCTCAGGAAGAAGCAAAGATGGTACACGGAACCAGGCACTCGAGCGAAAGGAGGGGAGGTGGCAAGAGGCAAGCAAGAAATCAAAAGAAACATAAAAAAAAGAGCAACACCAGCAGCAAACAAATGGCACTCAGAGAGCCAGCTAGTGCAGGCTGGTGTTTTGGGACAAGAGACTGTGTCCGCGGGAAGAAGAGGAGGCCGAGTGTGGGTGAAGAAGGGTAGAGAGTGGGAAAGCACATATCACAAATTGCCGGTGCTCTGAGGCCCTCAGGAAGAAGCAAAGATGGCGCATGGAGCCAGGCACTCAAGTGAAAGGAGGGAGAGGTGGTGAGAGGCAAGTGAGAAATCAAAAGAAGCAGAAAAAAAAAAAACAACACTAGCAGCCAACAAATGGCATGTAGAGAGTCGCCCACTTGAGTGTGTGGAATCCAAGCAGCTTGCGCTTCCCGGTCAAGAGACCGTGGCCGCGGGAAGCAGAGGAGGCCTAGCCGGGGCAAAGAGGTGTGGGGGGTTGGAAAGTGCACAGTGCAAATTACTGATTGTTTTGTCTCTCGCTGGATGCTCCGTGAGGCTGCTTTCTCGTATCCCCATTTTCTGGTCTCTGACAGGAGTCCAAGATGGTGGATCCGTGCTGCGTTAGCTGGTAGGGGACCTCTGCATGAAGTCTCCTCACACTCCGTTCTCTGTCAGTTTTCTCACTCCATTTGGTGCTTGGCTGAGTTCTTTATCTCTTAATTTGATGTATTAGGGTTTCAGGATTGTTGTATTCTCTGTTTGGCTTAGTTTTTCGGATCTTTGCTGTGGAGGGACGGCGTTGTGCTTCTGCCTAGAGTGCCATTTTGCCAGAACTGCTCTAGGTTTTCAAATTTGTTGGAGTATAGTTTTTCATAATATTCTGTTATAATCCTTTTTATTTCAGTTGGGTCTGTTGTCATGTCCCCCATTTCATTTCTTATTTGGGTTATTTGTGTCCTCTCCTGCTTTTCGTTTGTCAGTCTGGCCAGTGGTTTGT
>NW_004444046.1:490214-491941 GCF_000243295.1 Trichechus manatus latirostris | reverse complement strand
ATTGGTATCTGGCTGGCACAATCCGGCGTCCCAGATTCTGCCTGTGAGCTGAAGCTGCTTGTCCTCAGATCGAAGAACTCCCTTTAACAATTCCTGTAAGTTTGGTTGGACTTTTACATATTCCCTTAATTTCTGTTTATCTGAAATGACCCAACACCACCATCAAATTTGAACGAGAGTTTTGCAGGACACATTGTTCTTGGCTGGCAACTTTTTCTTTCAAGATTTTACATACGTCATCCCATCGCCCTCTCGCCTGCGTGGTCTCTGCCGAATACCCTGAGCTTAGTTCTACTGTTTCTCCTCTGTATATGACTTCTTGTTTCTCACGAGCTGCTCTCAGGATTCTTTGTTTGTGCTTGTTTCTGGAGAGTGTGATTATGATATGCCTTGGTCACCTTCCCCTTGGGTCTCTCCTATATGGGGTCCATTGAGCTTCTTGGATGGGCAGCCCATCATTCTTCATGATATTGGGGAAGCCCTCCACCAGCAGCTCCTCAATGATCCTCTCTGTGTTTTCCGCTCCCTTCCCCTGCTCTGGAATTCCAATCACTCACAAATTTTTGCGTTTGATTGTATCCCACATAACTCTCCGGGTCTCTTCATTTTTCTTTGGTCTTTTTTCTGAGTTTTCCTGAAACAGAGTTGTATCCAAGTTTTTGTCTTCAATTCCACTGACCCTGTCTTCCACCATTTCAAATCTGCTTCTCAGCCCTTCTATGACACCATCCATTTCTGAAATCTTGTTGTCCATCCTCTGGATTTCCTATTGTTGTCTTTGTATAATTTCTAGATGTGAATTTATTTTGACATTTTTTTTCCTGTATTACCTTTCTGAATTCTTCCAATTTTTTGTCTGTATTTTCCATGAATTTGTCTATTTTTTCCTCACATTTGTCAGCTTTTTGCCTCAGCTCTTGGAGAATTCTGAGTATTAGAAATTTGATTTCCCTATCAGGTAGTTCTAGTGCATTTTCTTCCACTGGAAAGTCATCTGGTGTTTTATTTTGGACGCCTAATGGAACCATCCTGTCCTGGCCTTGAAAATGTTTTGACATTGTCTGCTGTCTTCGGGACACTCAGTATTCTTCTCGTTTATTGATTGTAGATTTGTTTGTTTTTTCCCCCTTTATTTATTTTTAAATTTAACTATGTCTGATCAGGCAGACTGTGTGTCCTTTGTTGTCTGCTTGTCTCTGGGCACAACACCTTTAGCCTCCCTCTCCAATTGGCAGGGTCAGTCACTCAGACATGGTATGGCAGGGCAGGTCCAGCTGAAGAGGTGTTACTGGGATGGGTCGTCTGCGGCACTTACTTTAGCCACCAGAGCGGGTCAGTAATCACTGCAGGGCAGGTTCCAGTAGGCCGTGCCAGCACTGCTTGGTAGTGTGATGTCAAGCGCACGGTGCAGGTAGGCAGGATGCAGCGGGGAGATTGTTATCTGTGGAGCTACAATGGATATGGGAGAGAGGAGAGAGGAACAGGAGCCAAAAACATACAAACAAAAAAAAAAGAATGCTAGGGGAGCTTGCCCTTGGAGTGGAGAGATGAGAGACTATGAAATGGAGAAAAACGGGAAGGGGAAGAGGAAGAAAAGAAAAGAAAAGAATGAATAAATAAAAATCAGAAAGGTTAAAGAACCGCAGAGTTCCCAGGGATCCCACCGGTGCAGCTATGAGGTCTGGGGAAGTTGCTCTTAGGTGTTGCAGTACAGCCTGGCTAGAAGG
>NW_004444046.1:479678-489666 GCF_000243295.1 Trichechus manatus latirostris | reverse complement strand
ATGGCACTCAGAGAGCCAGCTAGTGTGGGCTGGTGTTTCTTGGACAAGAGACTGTGTCTGTGGGAAGTAGAGGGGGCCGAGTATGGGTGCAGAAGGGAAGGGAGTGGGAAAGCCTATATCAGAAATTTTCAGAGCTCTGCAGCCCCTCAGGAAGAAGCAAAGGTGGTGCACGGAGCCAGGTATTTGACCGAAAGGAGGGGGAGGTGGTGAGAGGTAAGGAAGAAATCAAAAGAAGCAGAAAAAAGCAACACCAGCAGCCAACAAATGGCACTCAGAGAGCTGGCCTGTTTGGGTGTGTGGAATCCAAGCAGGCAGTGATTCCCGGTCAAGAGATTGTGTCCGCGGGAAGCAGAGGAGTCCGAGTCGGGGTGAAGACGGGTGTGGGGTGGGAAAGCGTATATTGCAAATTACCGGTTGTTTTGTCTTCCGCTGGATGCTCTGTGAGGCTGCTTTCTCATACCCCCGGTTTGCTGGTCTCTGATAGGAGTCCAAGATGGTGGATCTGCGCTGCGTTAGCTGGCAGGGGACCTCTGCATGAATCTCTCCTCACTCTCAGTTTTCTTGTCAGTTTTCTCACTCCATCTGGTGCTTGGCTGAGTTCTTTATCTCTTAATTTGATGTATTAAGGTTTCAGGATTGTTGTATTCTCTGTTCGGCTTAGTTTTTCGGATCTTTGCTGTGGAGGGACGGTGTGGGGCTTCTGCCTAGAGCTCCATTTTGCCCTCACAACTAATTTAGTCACTTTTACAATAAGACTCTGGGTTTGGTTTTCAGCAATATCAGCTCTGTTGCTACAAGAAATAAGGCTTTCTTTCAAGGCACAAGTGGAAAACTTGAGATCGTTACGCAAGACTTGAGCTTTGACTCTGAAGCCCTGAGTGTATCTCTTTCACCAGTTTGTCTAGTGAAAGTAGGACCAGCCAACCAGCTTCCTTATACATCTCATTATGACAAAATTGTAGGAAGGTATCACACATGCAATTACCTAGATCCTCGTCTTTTACCAACACCTAATCTATTGGTGGTTATATTTTGCATATTTGAATTGCCACCTCACGCCATGGATTAGCAGTGCCCTCTTTACTACTGGAAGCAGAGTCATCAACATCTTTAGGACTAGCCAGATTTGAGAACCCATTTAGAAAAGTGACCCTTACAATTTTGTTTCTCTAGAACATCTTAGGCTGGAGTTCTCTAGAGAAGCAAAATCAGTAAGGCGTATAAGTAAATATATATATATATATATATATAGAGAGAGAGAGAGATTTATATCAAGGAAATGGCTCATGTGGTTGTAAAGGATGAAATGTCCCAAGTCCATGATAAGGAAAGAGGCTTCTCCAGATTCACACAGCTGCAGTGGCTGGTGAACCCAAGATTGGCAGGTTGGAGAGCAGGGGTCTTGCTCACAGGCTGTGAAGATTGATGAATCCCATGTTTGGCAGGCAAGACTGCAGGCAAGCTGCTAGGTCAAGTCCCAAGAACTGGAGGTCAGACAAACAGGAGCCAGCTGCAGTATCCAGAGGGAACAAAAGTCCCCCCAGGCCTTGCCAGAACACCTGCTTATATTTGGATGCAGACCACATGCTCAAGGAAACTCCCATTTAACTGGCTACTCACAGCAAATCCCATTGTGGGGGTGATCACACATCAAATCTTAGCAGGGAAGTGATCACAACATTATACAACTGCCAAAACACTGAGAATATCATGGCTCAGCCAGGTTGACACATAATCTTAATCATCACAGTTGGTAAAGAGTTTGCAAAAAGGGTGCTATTTAAATTTAGATTTTCTTGAATTTTACATTCCTAATTTTACTTTCCTTTTTTATAAATCTCATGTATTCTTCTGAGTAAAAATGATTGACTCCTTCAAATTTCACAATAAAAATTAATAACGATTCCTTGGATTTCTATAATGGTTTGTGCCTTAGGAATATTTCATATATAAAAATATGATTGTAGTGTAAATGTAATTATAAAACAAATAATTAAATACTTTTTGCCATGATAATATCTCATATATAATGTAAATAAAATAAAAATTATGTTTTTTATTTTATTTATTTATGTACAGAAACATTTCTATTTATTTATACTATATATTATAGTATTATAAGCTATCATATTTGTTAATTGTAAAGTTATAGTATTTATATGTTATTTATATGTAATTTTTTATATTCAATATACTACTTCATATAAAATCTTCACAGTCAAGCTCTGAGGTAGAGAAGGTAGGTATTATTTCCTGTTTATAAGTTAGGAGACAGTATAAAGTGGAAGTGACTTGTCAAAGTTTACATGACTAGTAATTGATAGAACTGGAGCAGAGTTCCTCCTGATATTTGTCCAATATTTTTTTTTCCTTTTATATTATCTTGCCTTCACTTAAGAAACTATTACTCTGAACTGTGAAGCACTATTTTCCTTATCTAGACCTTTCTGATATCCTGTTTGAAGCACTTCACTTATTATTTTTAACACTTATTGGCTGCTTATCCACTCTCAGAGTCTGTTCTAAGTGCTTTAGTTTTATAAAACTAATCTGATCCTCCTGGAATCAATATACAAGAAGAGAAACACCACTTAAATTTAGATTATTACAAATCTCTCATACTTCACGTTAACTCTGTGAGGTAGATTATTAATTTCTTGATTTAGATCTATGAGTAAACTAAAGCATCCACCACCTGTTTGCCAGTTTGTTGTACAATGGAGGTTTGCATCTTGTGGTGATGCTGGAAGCTATGCCAGTGGTATTTCAAATATCAGCAGGGTCACCTATGGTGGACAGGGATCAGTGAAGCTTTCAGACTAAGCCAGATTAGGAAGAAAGGTCTGGTGATCTACTTCTGAAAATTAGTCAATGAAAACCTTATGGATCACAACAGAACACTGTCCTATTCACTTGCTTTGGACATGTCATCAGGAGGGATTAGTAGCTAGAGGAGGACATCATGTTTGGTAATCAGAGGGCCAGCAAGAATGAGGGAGAACCTCCATGAGATGGACTGGCACAACAGCTACAATGATGGATATGAACTTGACAGTGACTGTGAGGATGATACAGAACTGGACAGAGTTTTGTTCTGGTGTACATAAGGTCACCATGAGTGAGGGCTGACTTGACAACATATGTATGTATGTATGTATGTATATTTCTATCTATCTGTCTGTCTATCTATCTATCTATCTGTCATGGATTGACATATGCCCCCCCAGAAATGTGTGCATCAGTTTGGCTAGGCCATAATTCCCTTGTATTGTGTAATTTTCCTATATGCTGTAAATTCTGCCTCTATGATGTTAATGAGGGAGGATGGGTGGCAGTTGTGTTAGTGAGGCGGGACTCAATCTACAAGATTGGCTTGTGTCTTGAGGCAATTTCTCGAGATATAAAACAGAGAAGTGAGCAGAGAGACAGAGGGACCTCATAACACCAAGAAAGCAGTGCTGGGAGCAGAGCGCATCCTTTGGACCCAGGGTCCCTGCATGGAGAAGCTCCTAGTCTGGGGGAAGGTTTATGAGAAGGCCAACAGAGAGAGAAAACCTTCCCCTGGAGCTGACTCCCTGAATTTGGACTTTTAGCCTACTTTACTGTGAGGAAATAAACTTCTCTTCGTTGAAGCCATCCACTTGCGGAATTTCCGATATAACAACACTAGATGACTAAGACGTTATCTATTTATCTCTCTCTCTCTCCATCCATCCATCCTCTGGTGGTGCAGTGGTTAAACATTCAGCTCCTAACCAAAAGGTTGGCAGTTCAAATCCACCAGCCACTCCCTGGAAACCCTACGGCGTGGCTCTACTCTGTCCTATAGGTTCACTATGAATTGGAATCAACTTAACGGCAATGTTTTGTTTTGTTTTTGGTTAACTATCTATCTTAAAACATAGATGCTAAGACAAAAACTTGGAATCAGTCTAACTGCAAAGTTTGCACACTTATGCTAGTTCCATATCAACACCTAGAAGTTGTGTTATCTTGTGTAAGTTACTATAGTTCTCTGGATCTTTATTTTCTAATCTATAAAATGAATAGAATGATAGGAGTTATGTTAACAGATGACAATGATAATTAAATGTTTAACGTGTTTAAAGAATGCCTGGCACAGAGTTAAGTCTTTAGAAAATAGTTCTTATTTTACTATTTATATTCAATATCTAACATCCATTCATTAAGATTATGCAATAAAATTAGATGGGAATTTAATTTTCTAATCAAATAAACGTCAACACTGAAACCTTGACCAATCACTTAGAATAGCTCATGGTCATGGAGGTGGTTATCATCTCAATGCAATTTGTTGAGATGGCACCAGTTTTCCTTACATAAATCTGGCATGGAGTGAGCATGCCAGATTATACCAAAATACCAAAATGAGGCAAGGTTATATTGTCACCATCACTTGTTAAATCTAACTGCTATAGCTAAAGGGAAATTTTAAATAATTTTTTAAAAATTACCAACATATTACTTGTTTCTTTGTGTAAATTTAAAAAAGAACTGGCTTAAAAAAAAGAAAAGAAAAACCACAGGACTATCATTGTTTCATTGTTGATTGCCCCCAGTTCTATGGTTGCCAGGCTGAGTGGGCTGATTCTAGTTTGGTACCCCTCATACAGTTGCAATCATATGGCAGCTGGGGCTATAGTGTCTTGTTCCCAGTGGGATGTCTGGAAGAGTGGAGAGCTGTTCAGCATGTTCCTCCTACTATGAAGGCTCTCCTTGTAGCTAACTTAGGCTTTCTCACAGCATTGTAGTCAGGGTATTTGTATTTCTTCTGTGGCAGCTGGCTTCCCCTAGAACAAGCATTCCAAAGACAGGAAGTAAAAGCTTCCCATCTCTTAAGCTCTGTACCTGGAAAAAGATGTAGCATCAATTCTTTCACATTTTGTGACTAAAGTAGTAACAGAGTCTGCCCAGAATCATTGGGAGGCAGCATAGACTCTTCTTCTCAATGGGAGGAATGTCAAGGACTTTGTACTCATCTTTACCACATTCATATTATGTACTTTCAGATAGGTAGATAGATAGGTAGATAGATAATAGGTAGATATTTCTGTGTGTGAAAGTGTGTGTGTGTATACCAATAAAATACTATTTGTCACAGAATAAGGCACTTGTCAACAGATCATATTTTCAAAATTTTAAATATTTAATGATTTTATAGTATTTCATCAATGGATAGTTATAAACTATACAATTATTGCTACAGTTGCATATTTATATTTGTTTATCATCTATCACTCTTATAATCAACAGCATGGTAGCATCCTTTTAGTTAATCATTGAGGAATTCCAAAGTAATTTCTATAAGAAAATCCCAAGAATTATAATTACTGAATTGAGTAATATTCAATGATACAAGTTTTTAAATAAGAACTAAGCACTGTTTAAAAGCAAAAATTAAACCATTAAGCTCAGTAATTATCTTTTCCCTACCTAAATCAAAGGCTTTCTATCAACCTATCTCCTTGGAGTCCTTGGGTAATGCAAACAGTTAAACACTCAACTACTAATAAAAAGTTTGGCAGTTCAAACACACCAGAGGTGCTTCAGGAGGTCTGTTTCCAAAAAGTAACAGCCTTGAAAATCTTTTGGAGCACAGTTCTACTCTGCAACATATGCGGTTGCCATGAGTTGGAATCGAGTCGACAGTAAATGTTTTTTTTTTTTGTTTGTTTTTTGTTTCCTTTGGTATCCTCTTGCTACTGCAAAACAAATTTTGTAGAACATCTTCACAGACAGAATACATTTATATTTTTCCAGAATTTATGAAATGCTTGAAATAATGGAATCAATAAGGAAGAAAATCTAAGAATTTCAGGTAGGATATGCACATACTTTAGATAATAAAACTCTGGACAACAACAAGCAAAAAGAGAACTTTGTACAGAATAATACAAGTTGAGATATACAAATTAAAATGTAATCAATAAGTTCTTAATTACATTTGGTCATAAAAGCAGACAATGCCAGAACCAACATAATAGACAGGTAAGTGGAGCTGGAAGAGTATCCCATTCTACATTGATCCATCCAATTATAATAAGTGTATCTCCTCCACCCAAATTGGTAATAATATGTAAATATAACCTGCTGTTGCTGTTGTTGTTAGGTGCTGTTGTGTCAGTTCTGACACATAGCAACCCTATGTGCAACAGAAGGAAAAATTGCCCTGTCCTGCATCATCCTCGCAATTGTTATGCTTGAGTCCATCATTGCAGTCACTGTGTCAATCCATCTCGTTGAGGGTCTTTCCCTTTTTCACTGACCCTCTACTCCACCAAGCATGATGTCCTTCTCCAGGGACTGGTCCCTCCTGATAACATGTCCAAAGTTTGTGAGACGAAGCCTCACCATCTTTTGCTTCCAGTGAGCATTCTGGCGGTACTTCTTCTAAGACAGATTCGCTTGTTCTTCTGGCCATCCATGGTATATTCAACATTCTTCGCCAACACCATAATTCAAAGTCATCAGTTCTTCTTCTGTCTTCCTTATTCATTGTCTAGCTTTCCCATGCATATGAGGCGATTGAAAACACCAGGGCTTGAGTCAGGCGCACATTAGTCTTTAAAGTGACAATTCCTTTTTAACACTTTAAAGAGATCTTTTACAGCAGATTTGCCCAATGCAATGCCTCATTTGATTTCTTCACTGCAGCTTCCATGGGCATTGATTGTGGATTCAAGTAAAATGAAATCCTTCATAACTTCAGTATTTTTTCCTTTTATCATGATGTTGCTTATTGGTCCAGTTGTGAGAATTTTTGTTTCCTTTATGTTGAGGTGTAATCCATACTGACGGCTGTGGTGTTTGATCTTCATCAGCATGTGCTTCAAGTCCTCCTCACTTTCAGCAAGCAAGGTTGTGTCATCTGCATATTACAGGTTGTTAATGAGTCTTCCTCCAAACTTGATGCTGTGTTCTTCATATAGTGCAGCCGAAGATTGAATGTATATGTGAAAGGGTACAACCCTGACACATACCTTTCCTGACTTTAAACCACACAGCATCCCCTTGTTCTGTTCAAGTGAATGCCTGTTGGTCTAATTACAGGTTCTTCATGGGCACAATTAAGTGTTCTGGAATTCCTATTGTTTGCAATATTATCCATAATTTGTTAAGATCCACGCAGTCAGATGCCTCTGCATAGACAATAAAACAGATAAGCATCTTTCTGTTATTCTGTGCTTTCTGCCAGGATCCATCTGACATCAGCAATGATATCCATTATTCCATGTCCTCTTCTGAATCTGGTTTAAATTTCTGGCAGTTCCTTGTCAATGCAGTGCTGCAACTGCTTTTGAACAATCTTTGGCAAAATTTTCCTTGCATGTGATATTAATGATATTGTTTGATAATTTTCACATTCTGTTGAATCACCCTTCTTTGGAATGGGTACAAATATGAATCTCTCTCAGTCAGTTGGCCAGGTAGCTGTCCTCCAAATTTCTTGGCATAGCTGAGGGAACACTTCCGGTGCTGCATCCATTTGTTGAAACATCTCAGTTGGTATTTTGTCAGTTCCTGGAGCTTTGTTTTTCAGCAATGATTTCAGTGCAGCTTGCTTGGAATCACATGTTATTGTTCTTTTTTTGTTTTTGTTTTTTGAGGCTCTTTTTAGTATGCATAACTATTTCTACAAAAGAACTTGACACAGTTATTAAGTTGTAGATATTGTAAAGGGCATTCAGATCACTCAAAGAAAAGCCGTGTAATATCAGGACAATGTTGGAACAATTATTAAACTGAAAATCCAAGTTAAAGATAAGTATAAATTTTCATGTAGTTTTTCTGGACACCAAATTGAAATGTGCAAATATGAAGATTCAATACTTGTCATCATCTGATAAGATGTTATGGTTTATAAAGAGGTAACCCTTTTACTAGTGCCTAATGCTAAAAATCCCCATGCTTCTGTCAGTTTGTCTTACTGTGGTGGCTTGCCTGTTGCTGTGATGCTGGAAGGAATGCCACCAGTATTCAAATACCAGCCGGGTCAACCATGGTGGATAGATTTCAGCTGAGCTTCCAGAGTAAGACAGACTAGGAAGAAGGACCTGGCAGTCTACTTCTGAAAGGAATTAACTAGTGAAAACTTTATGAATAGCAGAGGGATGGTGTGTGATATAGTGCCAGAAGGCGAGCCCCTCAGATTGGAAGGCACTTAAAATATGATGGGGAAGAGCTGCCTCCTCAGAGTAGAGCTGACCACTGTGATAGGATAATACCCATACACCTACAAGGAAGACCAGTTAATATGACTATTATTCAAATTTACACATCAACCACTAAGGCCAAAGATGAAGAAATGGAAGATTTTTACCAACTTAGGTAGTCTGAAACTGATCAAACATGCAAATATAACCTAGTTATAATTAAAAATTATAGACACTTTATTTTATGTTAGTAGGCTATAGCTAAGCCATGCGGTCCTGTTTCACTGCTATTTCTGCTGTCCCCAGCAACTTTTAGAATGCCATCATACTGCTCGATGCTGATATGCTATACAGACTACCGCAAACATAACAGAAGTTTTGTTAAATCAGACTCAGTAGCTTCTAAGATGGTCAAGTCCAATAATTGCTTTATTCAAAGCTTGAAATGACTACTGTATTGGAAGTCATATAGATTCATACCAGATTTCTGGGATTCTTGACCTTCAATTCAGAGAGTTAAATCATTATACCATTCTTGAGCTTACATGCAAAGAATCTGTCAGGGCATGGGTTACTTTAATATCACCTTTATGTGTGTGTATGTGGCTTCCAGTATATATTCAAAGTCAAAATCTAGGCTCTGCCTAGCCCAGTCGAAAGACATAAAGGTATGGATATATGCTTAAGTTAACAACTTACCCAGCTATGTTTGTTCTTTCCACACTGTGAATTCAATTTTTCATAACTGACATTTTATGTCTTCTTTATAAATATCTTAATTAAGAGGATCCATTTAGGTTTTGTTAAAGTAAGGTATCTTTAACTGGATTTATGAAAATAGCCTAATTTGATTTACAGTCAAAATCCAGATGCTATGATTGAGTTGGGCAGAACAGCAAAATAATTACATAACGAAACAAATCTGAGATTATTTACAGTTGTTTACTTTGAAAAATCCATTTAATTATGCACAAACAGACAATATGTGTGGTACATTTTATACATAATATGTGATCACCTCATGCTCAATTTTAATTAAAATTAGTTGATATAAGTGTATTTCTTATGAAGTCTTATTTCCTAACTTTTATATGACTTTGTTCCTTTCATGTTCTGTATAAGTCCTTCAGTCTGAATAAATGAAAAAGGCCAAACAGGATGCTAAACTTCATGAAGTAACAATTCACAAGTCTGTTTTATAGATCGTCTTTCAGATCTTATGTACTGTAGCTCTATCTACAATCATATATAAATGAACACTTTGAAAGTTCATATTCTTCGTCACTTTTCTTTTTTTTTTTAATACTTTTGTCTAATTATTAATTTTCTAATTTTGGTTGGAGAGCAGAAATATGAACCAGAGATGCTTTTTAATTTACCGATATAACGTTCTTCAATGTACAAATGACTCCATTATTTTTTTAAAGATCACTACTTAATACTTAAGGCAATTGAACACTGCAGGCAGAACGGTTAATGGGCAAAGTAACCAAGAATTTCTGTGGTTGGATTAATTTATATTACTTAGAATCAGATTACTTCTCTGGTCATACAAACACTGAAAGAAATAAAGCATCATATAAAGGTCAAAATAATTCCTGTATGTGTTAGTAGCTGGTAGAGCATATAGATCTTTCTTCTATATTCTGTCCTCTAAAGTATTTCAGATAGAAATAGATGCTCAATCTCTAATGCTACAGAATTGGATACTGGACTTCAAACAATTTTAGTAGACTAAGTGTATGTGGATTCTTCAAGATTACTTGGGAATAAAATTTTCAGTATTTAGTCCTTTATCCAGATTAAAAAAAAAT
>NW_004444046.1:477566-478611 GCF_000243295.1 Trichechus manatus latirostris | reverse complement strand
TGTCATCATGCAAAGTAATGTGAAATAACATATGTATCAGTATTATTTATGTATTAATGTAATAAAACTTCTCTAGGTATGCCAAAGTTGGAAAAATATTTGTAGAACATTTGCTAAACATCTCACAATAGTGGAAAATTCTGCCTAAGCATTTTTAAAAATTGATGCTGGCATTATGAGAGGGCCCTGAGTGGCTTTCAGTATGAGAATGAATTCATTTAATATTAGCATTTGTGCTTGGAAAATCCCTAACTAGGCTTCCAAAGGGGTTAATAAATTTGAGTTAGGAAAAATTTCTTTTTGTTTTTTCATCTGTATTCCCATGATTACACTGTTTAATATTTATTAGTGAAGTCAGTAAACTTTTCTAGAATTGTTTGATTATATCAAGCCCTAAAAAGTTACTCTCACAAATGTTTTGACAATACAGATGCTGAATGCCTTGATCAATTAAATTGTTGTGCTTCTGGAAAATATTTTGATAAATATATTCCATTAATGATTCAGAAAGTTCACCTTGATATGTCTTTAAGGATATAAACTATATTTGTCCTTTTTAATAAGTAATTAATGAGAACTTTCTCCTTAACCACTACTGGTCTGTCAGTTTGTCATACTGTGGTGGTTTGTGTGTTGCTGTGATGCTAGAAGCTCTGCCACTGGTATTCCAAATACCAGCAGTATCACCCACAGTAGAAAGATTTCAGTGGCGATTCCTGACTAATACATACTTGGAGAAGGACCTGGCAATCTAATTCTTAAAAAATTGGCCAGCGAAAACCTTTTGAACATCAATGAAACCTTGTCCTATATATTGCTGGAAGAAGAGCCCCTTAGGTTGGAAAGCACTCAAAATATGACTGGGGAAGAGCTGCCTCCTCAAAGTAAAGTTGACCTTAATGACGTGGATGGAGGAAAGCTTTCAGGACCTTCATTTACTGATGTGGCATGACTCAAAATGAGAAGAAACAGCTGCAAACAACCATTTAGTAATAGGAACATAAAATGTATGAAGTATGAACAGAGGAAAATTGGACATTGTTAA
>NW_004444046.1:473758-475051 GCF_000243295.1 Trichechus manatus latirostris | reverse complement strand
TATTGAAGGAAGAAGTCCAAGGTGCACTGAAGGTGTTGGTGAAAAACAAGCCTTCAGTTATTGAAGAATACCAATTGAGATATTTCAACAAATGGATACAACTTTGGAAGCACTCACTCATTTATGACAAGAAATCTGGAAGGCAGCTACCTTGACAACTCACTGGAAGAGATTCATATTTGTGCCCTTTCCAAAGAAAGATGATCCAATGGAATGTGGTAATTATCAAACAATATCATTCATATTACACTCAAGTAAAATTTTGCTGAAGATAATTCAAAAACAGTTGCAGTAGTTAATTGACAGGGAACTGCCAGAAATTCAAGCTGGATTCAGAAGAGGACATGGAATGAATGATATCATTGCTGAAGTCAAATGGATCTTGGCGGAAATCAGAGAATACCAGAAAGATGTTTGCCTGTGTTTTATTGACTCTGCAAAGGCGTTTGGCCTTTGTGGATCATAACAAATTATGGACAACATTACAAAGAATGGAAATTTGAGAACACTCATGAAGAACCTGTACATAGACCCAGACGTAGTAGTTCTGACAGGACAAGTGTTTACTGCGTGGTTTAAAATCAGGAAAGGTGTGTGTCAAGTTTGCATCCTTTCACCATACTTATTCAATATGTATAGTGAGCAAATAATCCTAGAAGCTGGACTATATGAAGGAGACATGGCATCAGGATTGGAGGAAGACTCATTATTAACCTGAGACATGCAGATTATACAGCCTTGCTTGCTGAAAGCAAAGAGGAGTTGAAACACTTACTGATGAAGATCAAAGACCACAGCCTTTAATATGTATTACACCTAAACATAATGAAAACAAAAATCTTCACAACTGGACCAATAAGTAACATCATGACGAATGGATAAAATATTGAAGTTGTCAAGGATTTTATTTTACTTGGACCCACAATCAATGCCCATGAAAGTAGCATTCAGGATATCAAACAATGCATTTATTTGGGCAAATCTGCTGCAAATGACCTCTTTAAAGTGTTAAAAAGCAAGGATGTCACTTTGACACTTAAGTTTCACCTGACTCAAGCCATGGTATTTTCAATTGCCTCGTATGCATGTGAAAGCTAGACAAAGAATAAGGAAGAGGGAGAAAGAATTGATGTATTTGAATTATGGTATTGGTCAAGAATATTGAATATACCAACGACTGCCAGAAGAACAAACAAATCTGCCTTGGAAGAAGTACACCCAGAATGCTCCTTAGAAGCAAGGATGGCAAGACTACATCTCACATACTTTGGACATGTTATCAGGAGGGACCAG
>NW_004444046.1:471007-472350 GCF_000243295.1 Trichechus manatus latirostris | reverse complement strand
TTTCTTGAATCAACTGATGGAATGAAAGTCTTTGATTTAATTTCTGGTCTTCATAGACAAACTGATTGCCCACATTTATGTTAACTGGTTTACTCCACAGCATAGCATTTTTTCAGGGCATGTACCTGTTATAAGTGAGTATTGCTCATTTTTAAATTGTTGTCGTCTCTGTGGAAACTGAAATATCTTTTGGTTATTTTTAAATGGATAAAAAACAAATTCTTCTTGAGAAAGAGATTGCCTTTAAAGCATTCTCCAAAATAATCAAAGAGTTAAAATCAGAGATCATTTCCTAATTTTGAACAATCTTACATCTTATATTTCTAAGTTCTCAAATAGTTGTACTTTTTAAAGGAATCTGGTAACTTCACATGAAAGTGAAAAATCATCTCTATGTTTGCATTTTAATTAGTTTGTTCAGTTTGCTGAGTCTGCTCTTTGCTCTTCCTTTCTGATTATGATAGAGAATATGAAACAGATGCAGAAGAAATATGACCTACTTGAAAATTCAGCATCCAGGCCTGTAAGCTTTGTAGAGTAATGTCAATACTATGGAAACATCAATTCAAGCGGATTCCTATATGCAGTTGAAGTCGTTAGTATGGCTTGGTGTCAGACTTTCAAGCATTTACCTTATTTATTGAATGACTCAATAATTTCAAAATGGTAATGGGGAAAAGGTGGAGTAGGGAGATAAGTATAGATTCCTGTATACCAAGGTCTTTAGAGCTTGTATCTGTTTCAGAATTCTGTCAAATATTTATTACCATCTCTTCTCTTGTATGTAGACCTTAAGTATGAATACAGATAGCTTACTAAAAATTAAGTGGTAAGCTGGAATTGTATATTAAAGCTGAATACCAATATTCTCTTTAGTGAATCCCCTCTGGGACATTGTGCTGTGCATGGAATATATTATTTATGTGCATATTAATTAAAACTTTTAAAATGATCACTGAAAACTTATCCCCTGACCTACAGAAAACATTAAATGCATGTGTTCAGGTCTTTGTAATGAATGCAGATTAAATATAAGCAATGCAAATTGACATCCTCATGAATGCATCATTCTGCAAAATGAGCTTTACAAATCCCATGTTTTGTGCAATCTCAAAAAAAAAAAAGCAACAAATGCTTACCAAGCTAAATGATGCTGAAACAGTTTATCAGCTGAATGATGGCAGCCAGCAATCAAGAACAGTCAAGCTTTGTAGAATGCAGTAAGATATTTAAAGGAAAGTTACTTTACAAATATTATGAGAAAAGGGGAATGTCTGTGAATCTTTTATGTTTGTTAGAATAGAAAAATAAGGAATAAAAACGGAAAAATTTTAAAGCAAAAG
>NW_004444046.1:468394-469451 GCF_000243295.1 Trichechus manatus latirostris | reverse complement strand
TGGTTCTTGATAATATGCTACCTCCTGAAATGGATGAACACTGACCAATTCTTTTTGGTATAGTGACTGTGTATTCTTTCCATCTTCTTTTGATGCTTCCTGCATCACTTAATATTTTCGCCATAGAATTCTTCAGTATTGCAACTCGGAGCTTGAATTTTCCGTCCATTCTTTCAGCCTGAGAAATGCTGAAGGCGTTCTTCCTTTTTGGTTTTCTATCTCCAGGTCTTTGCACATGTCATTACAATACTTTACTTTGATTTCTTAAGCCACCCTTTGAAATCTTCTTTTCAGCTCTTTTACTTCATCATTTCTTCCTTTCACTTTAGCTACTCAATGTTCAAGAGCAAGTTTCAGTTTCTTCTGACATCCATTTTGGTCTTTTATTTCTTTCCTGTCTTCTAATGACCTTTTGCTTTCTTCACGTATGATGTCCTTGATATCATTCCACAACTTGTCTGATGTTCGGTCATTACTATTCAACATGTCAAATCTATTCTTGAGATGGTCTCTAAATTCAGGTGGGGTATACTCAAGGTCATATTTTGGCTCTGGTGGACTTGTTTTAATTTTCCTCAGCTTCAGCTTAAACTTTCCTATGAGCAATTGATGGCCTGTTCCTCAGTCAGCCCCTGACCTTGTTCTGACTGATGATACTGAGCTTTTCCATCATCATTTTCCACAGACGTAGTCAATTTAATTCCTGTGTATTCCGTCCGGTGAGGTCCAAGTGTATAGTCATTGTTTATGTTGTTGAAAAAAGTATTTGCAATGAAGAAGTCATTGGTCTTGCAAAATTCTCTCATGCGATCCCCGGCATCATTTCTATCACCAAGGCCACATTTACCAATTACTGATCCTTCTGCGTTTCCAGCTTTCGCATTCCAATTACTGGTAATTGTCAGTGCATTCTGATTACATGTTTGATCAATTTCAGACTGCAGAAGTTGGTAAAAGTCTTCAATTTCTTCATCTTTGGCCTTAGTGATTGGTGCATAAATTGGAATAATAATCCTATTAACTTGTCTTGCTTGTAGGCTTATGCATATTATCTTAT
>NW_004444046.1:465237-467535 GCF_000243295.1 Trichechus manatus latirostris | reverse complement strand
GCACATCCATAAAATTTTTTTAAAATTTTTCTAAACCACAATTTCTTGATATCTAAGTGAATTTCTATGAGAATGAAATGGGAAAATCAATGTAAAATATCAGACAAACCAAATAGCATACGGTAGTTTCACATAAGTGTTCAGTAAATGCTGGTTCGTTCTCCTCATTTTCCTTTATTATTGTTGTTGTTGGTTGCTGTTGAGTTGATTTCGACTCATGGAGATGCTGTGTGTGCAAAGAGGAAATGCTCCATAGGATTTTCAAGGCTTTGATCTTTCAGAAGCAGATCACCAGCCTTGTGTTCTGAAGGTGCCTTTGGGTAGGTTCAAACCACCAAACTTTCTACTCGTAGTAGAGCGCTTAAACATTTGTGCCACCAGGAATACCTTGTTCCTCTATAATAAGTCACTTAATCAAAGTTTGAATGTAATAAAAATTATATGTCCACCACTTCAACAGTGATTATATTTGCAATCAAACATGCCCTGTCAATCTCTATTTTTTCATAAGGTCCTAACAAAAAAAGATTTACCATTAATCTTAGATTAATTGATTAAACAAATAAAATCCATTGAAACCATAAAATATCAAAGAAGTATCGGTACAGAATAAGGAAAAGATAATTTATAATTTGTAATAGTCAGGATAACATAACCTTCTATAACAGATAACCCCAAAATATCAGGAATTTAATATAAGTTTATTTCCTTTTCACTAAAGGAAATAAACTTTTCACTAAAGGAAATAAACTTAGTGTAAGAAGGGTCAGTACTCTATAGAGTCACTTAGGGATTCAGCGACTGAGGAGATAGAGAGTATGCTTCTTTATTATTTGGCTTCCAAGATCCCGTGGGAGTCACCCTCACATCAGCAGGGAGTGGGAACTGCAGGGAGAGAAGGATGATATGATGTGGGAAGTCTTGTTAGAATAGGTCTGGAAGATACATACATCACTTTCCCCTGTACTGATCAGGGCTTAGTCATTTGGCTATAACTAAATGAGAGGGAGGCTGGGACAAAAGGGACTAGTTCTCTAGAACTGGAAGTTGATCTGTGTCCAACAAATAGTAAGAATTAAATACATAGATAGCAAAAACCCAGTCATTTTTTTAACACAGTTAGTAATGATAATGGTTATTCTATTAAAATGTTTGATACAAGTGATGTAAAATGCAATTTAGAAATACATCTATTCATTATAAAATGAGGAGCATTTACCAGAACATATTTATAATCCCAGAGAGTGTGCTGTATTGAATATAAACTTATTATTTTTTTCTAAATTTTATTTATTTGTTTGTGTTGTTAATAATATGCACAGCAAAACATACACCAATTCAACATTTTCCATTTAGTGACATTGATTACATTCTTTGAGTTGTACAATTATTCTCATCCTCATTTTCTGAGATGTTCCTCCCTCATTGACATAAACTCACTGTCCCCTCAGGTTCCTGTCTAATCTTTTGAGTTGCTGTTGTCAATTTGATCCCATATAGATAGTTCTTAAAAGAACATAATGCTAAAGGAAGACTTTTTACACTAGTTAAGCTAAACTACTTTTCGGTTTTAAGAAGACTTTACCCATTGCCGTCTAATCAATTCCGACTCATAGCGACTCTATATTTTTTAAATTTTATTGTGCTTTAGGTGAAAGTTTAGAGCTCAAGTGAATTTCTCATTCAAAAATTTATACACATATTGTTTTGTGACATTGGTTGCAATCCCCACAATGTGATAGCACACCCCCTCTTTCCATTCCGTGTTCCCTGTGTCCGTTCGTCCATTTGCTGTCCCTTCCTGAATTCTCGTCTTGCTTTTGGAAAGGAATTGCCCATTTGGTCTTGTATATTTGACTGAACTAAAAAGCACGTTCTTCACGTGTGTTTTTGTTTTATAGGCCTGTTGAATCTTTGTCTGAAAAGTGGGCTTCAGGAGTGGTTTCAGTTCTGAGCTAGGAGAGTGTTCGGGGGCCAGAATCTCAGGCGTTCCTCAGTCTCTGTCAGACCAGTAAGTCTTGTCTTTCAAGTGAATTTGGATTCTGTTCTACATTTTTCTCCTGTTCCTTCTGAGGCTCTCTGTTATGATCCCTGTCAGAGTGGTCAGTGATGGTAGTCAGGCACCGTCTAGTTCTACTGGGCTCAGGCTGGTGGAGGCTCTGATTCTTGTGGTCCTTTAGTCCTCTGAGCTAATATTTTCCTTGTGTCTTTGGTTTTCTTCATTTTCTATTGCTCTGGATGGGATGGGACCAATAGATATATCTTAGGTGGCCACTAGCAAGATTTTAAGACCTCAGA
>NW_004444046.1:451702-464399 GCF_000243295.1 Trichechus manatus latirostris | reverse complement strand
CTGTCTGTTAGCTGCCTGAATCTCTTCTTTGGTGAAGTATCTGTTCATATCCTTTGCCTATTTTTAAATTGGATTATTTGTCTTTTTATTATTGAGGTGTTGAAGTACTTTGTAGATTTTAGAGATCAGACCCTTGTTGGATATGTCGTAGCCAAAAATTTTTTCCCAGTCTGTAGGTTCTCTTTTTACTCTTTTAGTTAATTCCTTTGATGAGCATAAGTGTTTAATTTTTAGGAGCTCCCAATTATCTAGTTTCTCTTCTGGTGTTTGTGCATTGTTAGTTATGGTTTGTATACTATTTATGCCATGTATTATGGCCCCTAACTTTGTGCCTATTTTTTTCTTCCATGATCTTTATCGTTTTAGATTTTATATTTATGTCTTTGATACATTCTAAGTTAGTTTTTATGTATGGTTGAGGTATGGATCTTGTTTCATTTCCCTCAGATGGGCCGCCAGCACCATTTGTTAAAGAGACTGTCTTTTTCCCATTTGACAGACTTTGGCCCTTTGTCAAATATCAACTGCTCATAGATGGATGGATTTACATCTAGCTGTTTCTGTGCTGCAGCTTCTCGTTGTCTGCGCTGTCTTTGGTGGTATAGCTCTCCTCATTTCCTTCTGGTGGTATAGCTCTCCTCATTTCCTTCTGAGTCCTCACCAGAATCATGTTTGATGTCCATAATTCCACCAACAGTCTCTTCAGGGCAATCTAGGCTTTTACTAGTAGTCACTCTAAAACTCTTCCAGCATGTACCCATTCATAATTTCAAAACCACTTCCACATTTTAGGTATCTGTTAAAGCAGCACCCCACTTTCTTGGTACCAGATTCCATCTTAGTTATCTAGTGCTGCTCTAATAGAAATACCACAAGTGGATGGATTAACAAAGACAAATTTATTCTCTTACAATCTAGAAGTCTAGAAGTCCGAATTCAGGATGCCAGCTCCAAGGGAAGGCTTTCTCTCTCCGGGGATTTGGCTCTGTGGGAAGGTCCTGGTCATCAATTTTTCCCTGGTCTAGGAGTTTCTCAGTGCAGGGACCCTGTGTCCAAAGGATGTACTCCCCTCCTGGTTCTTCATTCTTGGTGGTAGGTGGTCCCCATCTCTCTGCTCACTTCTCTCTCCTTTTATCTCTTGTAAGTTAAAAGGTGATGCAGGCCACACTCCAGGGAAACTCCCTTTACATTGGATCAGGGCTGTGACCTGAGTAAGGGTGTTGAATCCCACCCTAATCCTCTTTATCATAACCTAATCTTGCCTCATTAACCACAGTCAGAGATTAAGTTTTACAATACATAGGTAATCACATCAGATCACAAAATGGTGGACAACCACCCAATACTGGGAATCATGGCCTAACCAAGTTTATACACATTTTTGGGAGACACAATTTAATCCATAACAATGGTGTTTTTGGTGAGGTGATGAATCTCTCTTGCTGGTCACCTGGCTGTGAGTTCAGGGAGTTTTCTCCCTGGTTGTTGGGTTGTGTGTTGTGTGTGTGCTCCACCACTTACTGGTTTTTTGGGGTGCAGGTGCCCAGGTCGTCGGTCACTGAGTGCGTGCTGCAGAGACTCTCTCCTACAGTCTTGGGTGGGTGGGGCTGTGTGGGGTTGTTTGGAGCCAGTAAAGGTCTCTGGTTGTAGTGGGTGGCAATGTAGTAGGGAAGGTAGGGGGCTCTTGGCTGCCCCCAGGTGCCCAGATGGAGGGCATGCCCCTGTTTACTAGAGTGTGTAGTGGAGGGGGTAGTGCAGTCAGTCTTTGGCTGCCCGGTGCTACTGGCTGGAGGTATTGGGGGGTGACACTTGTTCTCAAGCCCCCTGTCATGGGTGATTAGATGGAACGGGTGGTACCTCTGACCCTCAGGCCCTCAGTGTGGATGGGTGACCCCCGTTCTCAGGGGTCAGGACAGTTGTTGAATACCACAAATCTGCAGCTCCCACTTGGCTACTACAGGTGAAAATGGGCTTCAACTGGAAGCCCTGCCTGTTTTGTCCTAATGAGGCATGCTGTGCTAGGTCAGCTAGCAAGGCACTGGTGCAGGTGATCTGCAGGGGTGAAGGGTGTTGCAAGTCCCCAGACTCCCTAAGCCAGTGGCTAGGTGAAGGAGTGAGTACCTCCAGAGTGGGGCTGTGAGCTCCCGACTTAGGAGATGTGGCAGTGTTGAATGCCTCGGGGCTGGAAGGAGGATGGATGAGGAGAAATGAGTGCTCCTCTGCTATAGGGCACTGGTGGGGGAAGGGATATGGTGCGCAGTGGGTTGGGAGCTAGTGCTTAACTTTCACAGGTCTGGTGTCGCTCCTGTTTGGTTCTTGAGGTGTGTGCAGATTCTCTACTGCTTAGCTGCACTAGACAGGGTGAGTTTCAGCTTGGGATGTTACTGCTTGCCTCAGTAGGTCTGTGCTATGCAGATTCAGCTAGCAGGAGACTGGTGATCTGGTGATTCATAATTCCTTTTTTCCATTTTGTTTTTGAATTGTCTCCCCTGCCTCCTGTCACTCAGTCTGAATCTTCAGCTTTGTCTTTGATGCTTAGGGTTCCTAGATTGTCACATATATCCAATTCACTTGTTTTTTTTTTTTTTTGGGTCTTTGAACGGTCTGACTATTCTGCTATCTTGGCCCCATTCTTTAGGGGTTATTTTTGGTTCAAAGTTTAAAGATTATCTCAGGGCAATAGTTTCAGGGCTTCATCTAACCTCCATGGCTCCAGAAAGTCTGAAGTCCATGAGAAACTGAAATTCTGTTTTGCATTTTTTCCCTTTTCATCAGTATTCTTCTATAGAATCTTTGATAAAAAAGTTCAGTAATGATAGCTGAGCACCATCCAGTTCTTCTGGTTTCATGGCAGAAGGAGACACATTCCATATCCTCTTCCTATTCCTGACTGTCTTTCTTCCTATGTTGTTCCAGGTGAATGGAGACCAATTGTTTTGACTTGGATGGCTTCTTGCCAGCTTTTAAGACCCTAGGCACTACACAAAGAGCTAGGAAATTGAACAGAAGCACTAAGCACATTATTAGGCCAATTAACTGGGTTGTCACATGAAAACATGACCCTAAACCTCCAAACCAAGGAACCAAATTCCATGAGGCATTTGGTTGCACATAAGCAGCCACAGCTTTTTTTTTTGTCATTTTTGTAAACATATCCATCACACAACTTTTGCCAATTTAACTTTCTACAGGTGTATAATTTATTGACAGCAATTACAGTAATCAGCTGTACAAACTTACTCTTAATCAATGTAATTTTTCCATCACTTTTCCCCCTCCCCCGCACCCCTGGTAACAATTAATAAGCTTTGGTCTCTGTATATTTGCCTTTTCTTATCTTTTTATGTAAGTGAAGTCATGCAATATTTGTCCTTTTGTGATTGACTTATTTCACTCAGCATGTCTTCAAGCTCCATCCATATTGTAGCATGTATCAAGATTTTCTTTCTCCTACTTTCTGAGTAATATTCCATTGTATGTATCTACCACATTTTGTTTATCCATTCATCTGTTGATGGGCATTTAGGTTATTTCCACCTTTTGGCTATTGTGAATAGTAGTGCAATGAAAATGTATTTCTTAATATTAATGCACCCTGACCAAGAAAACAACCTTTTATTATAACATAACCCGGTATGGTAGCCATGGAAGTGTTCCACCCAGATCTTTAATTGTCTCTACAGAACTCCAGAGAAGTGGAGTTCGGGAAGGTCTCTTACCTAAGACAGTGAAACATGGAATAGAGACATATAGGTTGGTGATCCTGAGCATTGTGGCTCCCTCGACTTCTTTGAAACCTCTGAGCCTACAGAGGTGGCCCATCTATAATGAGCAAGAACTTTTTCTCTTTGGACGAATACTGTAGAAACATTCCTACCACAAGGTAATAGATGCCCTCTTCAGGAGCTGTCCCAGACTGACAACTATAGTTAAATTTCAGCATAACCAGGTTGGTCAATGCTAAGTCTGATAGAGGAAGAAAAAGATTACGAACCAAAGGAGCTGCAAGACTTAGCTAGCGTGTACCAACAGGATCCAAGGGAGTACCCCATTATATTGGATTTTGTCTCTAAAATGCCATGTTCTTAAAACTAACTCATTAACTCCTTATCAGTAAAGAAACTTTTGCTGCCCTAATAGCTTTGTTTATTTTTTACAGTAATTGTGACCTGGACTCTACCACTCTATTAAAGGGGCTTAGAATGCAAACTAAATAAGCAAGAATTAATTGACTTGGAGACAGTTTTAGGACACAAGATTTAATCCCTTGGCAAGAACCACAGGCTAACTGAACAAACTAGCTGCTGGAGTGGCTCTTGAAAATCCTAGGAAAAGTCATGGCTCATACTAACTGTAGTTGAAGTACCTGATTTACCATGTCAGATGGTAGAGAAAGGAATAAAAAGACTCAGGTACATGTGTAAGATAAAATGACTACATTATGTGAGGCCAGAGGATACACAAGAGCATTCATATTTTCCATGTAAAAAAAAAAGAAGACTCATCTTTAGCTAAAGAATTGATGACTACATTAGAGTCACACCAGCATCAATCAAACGAGGCTCTCATTTGTATGCCAGAGCTGATGGCGGAAGAAGTAGTCACAAACCTTATTTGTTAAGACAAGAAGAATGATGGGGCTCCAGAGCAAAAAGAGATCAGGTGGTGGTGCTTAACCACCCAAAGGTGGGAGGTTACAATTACTGTTAAGATCAGCAAGATCAGAGGGGTAATAAAGGAGGATTTACTGACAGGGAGTTGATGAGTTAGTTAACAGAACATAGTGTTGCTAGGGACAAAATAGACAGTCAATGAAAGTGCTGTTTAATATCTACAGTCAGAACGAAGCATGAACAGAGGAGCAAGAGTCTTAGGTGGTTCCCCCAATAAAAACTTATGATCACTTGCTCACCTCCCAGACATGAGCCAATTTTCAAACCCAAAACCCATTGATGAAATAAGCAAATGTACACTGCGATGATTTTCTCAGTCCTTCCTCAAAAGGACCTATGGACATTTATTCAAATGACTGTGCTGTGGGAATGGTTACACCCAGACATTTTGAGGCGTATTGGATATAGGGTCTTAACTTACACTAGGACATGGAGACTGAAGTGCTATAAAATTAGAAATTAAATATCTAATTAGATATTAGAGTAGAGATATGTGGGGGCCAGGAATTAAATAAACTCCTAGTTAAACTTCAATGGTTATTTCCCCAGTCCCAAAGTGTATACTTGGAAGTAATCCCTACAGTGGATCCATGCCCAGGGGAGAACTATTATAGAGGGAAAGATAAAATGAAAGCCTTTGAAATTGCCCCTTACTGGTAAAGATAGTAAATCAAAAGCAAAAATGCATTTGATAAGGGAAGAAGGGTGAATGGAGTAATGGCAAAAATTAGTGCAATCCTTGAAGATAAAAGATGCAGGTATAGTGGTCCTTTCAGTATGTCCTGTGCAGAAATCAGATAGATCATGGAGGTTCCTACAACTCAAAAAAATAGTAGCCCCAATCACAGCTGTCAGGTTGGCAATAGTTGCTAGAGATTAATATGTTATGCATGTTATACAGCCATTAATTTGGAAAATATGTTTATTTTTATCCCAATCAAGAAAGAGGATCTGAATCATTTCACATCCACCTAGATTGTACAATGATATTTATTTAGAGTTTTGCTCCAACAAAACTATTAATTATTTTGCTCACCTTCATAATAAAATTCAAAGTACTCTGGACTTTCTGGTCATCCCATGGTATACCACATTAATCCATTACATCAGTGACATCATACTGATTGCACTAGATAAACACAAGATGGTTAGCATACTGGAGGCTTTGGTAAACACATACACTCAAGAGGGTGGCAGATAAGCTTTTTGAAGATTGAAGGATCTGCAACTTGTATAAAGTATTTAGGGATCCAGTAGACAGAACATGGAATGACATCCTTTCTAAAGTAAAAGTTACATTGTTACATCTTTATAACTTACTGCAAAGAAGAAGCCACAATGTCTGGTAAGCTTCTTTGGATTTTGTAGGCAACACATTTCACAAATAAGAATACTGCTATTGCACATATTCCGGGTGACATGGAATTCTGCCAGATTTGAATGGATCTGAAGTCAGGAAAGGGCTCTGCTTTAAATTAAAGGTACAATGAAAATAGCCCTACCTCTTTAGCAGACTGTAACGTTGTAAACATCAATGGTGGAAAAAGATGCAGTGTGGTATTTATAGAAAGTCCCACTGGGAGAATCACAAAGTAGGCCACTGGGGCCCTGTAACAAGGCCATGTCATCTGTAGTGGAGAATTATATACCTTTTAAGAAATAGTTCCTAGTATGGTACTTGTCTTTTATATAGCTAGATACTTGACTTTGGGTTACTTAATGCCTGTGCATTAGCAACTGCTCATTGTGAGATAGGTTCTGTTAGACCTACTTGAGTCATAAAGATGGACCAGTTCATTGCAAGTCCATCATAAGATGGAAATGATACGTACAGTATCAAACCCAAGATGACATAAGTACGTTGTATCAACAAGTAGCCAAGACTACCATGAAACTGACCACTTTTAGTTCATGTGTATGGCTACTAAGAAGGGAATACTTTTCATTTAATTAGCTGAATAAACAAAAAATATATGAGCTAGGTTTGATGGATGGTTTGGCCCAGTGGATGGATGTAAGCTGAAAAATGGATGGCAGTTACATGATAGTCACATTCAGGGGCTACCTTGAAAGACAGTCTGAGATAAAATCTTCCAGTGGGCAGAAATGCAAATAGTGCAGTGGGTCATCCACTCTGTATGGAAGGTGAAGTGGCCTGAGGTGAGAATATACACAAAATTCTGGGTAGTGGATAATGGCCTGGACTGCTGCTTGGGTCCTGGTATGACTGTAAGATCAGAGGCAAAGAGGTTTGGGGTAGCGTGTAGATGGTCATATGGATTGGACATAAAATATGAACATTTTTATATCACATACTATTGTCCACCAGAAAGCATCCACCATGGAAGATACACCAAAAAACCAAGTAGACAAAAAAATCTGTCCAATTGACATTAGCCAGCCTTTGTTATTGGCCACATTGGAATGACAAACAAATAAATGGAATGACCACAGTGGAAGACAGAAAGGCTACATTTGGGCCAAAAAGCATAGACTCCCCCTTATCAGGACCAGTTTAGCTATTCCCTCCTATTAATGTCTGTTCTGTTAGTATCAGAGACTAACACTGATTCCCTGATGTAGCACTGTTCCTTGAGAAGACTAACCAGCCACTTGGCTTCATGTTGCTATTTCGGGCCCCTTCTGTACTAGAAAGTCCAGTGGTTCATTTTTATAAGGATGGATATCTTTACCCATGGAACTAAGCATCCAACCAGGTACACAGTTCATACCAAAAGAGTTACAAAGTGGTCCACTGACTGTAGCTCATGACACACTATCCAGAAGTGACTGGACTGATAAATCACTTGAATGGCTTATTGGAGATGTAGCTTAAGTGCCAGATTAGAGGTAACACTGCAAGGAGAGATAGTGGTTAAAATCTTGGCAGCTAACCAGTAGTTCGAATTCACTGCCACTCCTTGGAAACCTTATGGGGCAGTTCTACTTTGTCCCTATAGGGTTGCAATGAGAAAGAATCGATTCAACGGCAATGAGTTTGGATTTTTTGGAAGATACAGGATTTTGTTTTGCTTGGATCCATAATCAATGCCCACAGAAGCAGCAGTCAAGAAATCAAACGACAGATTGCATCAGGCAAATCTGCTGCAAAAGACTCCTGTCAAGTGTTAAAAAGCAAAGATGTCATTCTGAGCAAAAAGGTGCACTTGACCCAAGCCATGGTGTTTTCAGTCATCTCATATGCATGCAAAAGGTGGACAATTAATAAGGAAGACCAAAGAAGAATTGATGACTTTGAATTATGGTGTTGGTAAAGAATATCGACTATACCATCGACTGCCTGAAGAAGGAACAAATCTGTCTTGGAAGAAGTACAGCCAGAATGCCCCTTAGAAGTGAGGATGGCAAGACTTTGTCTCAGGTACTTTGGACATTTTATCAGGAGGGACTAGTCCCTGGAGAAGGGCATTATGCTTGGTAAAGTAGAAGGTCAGCAAAAAAGAGGAAGACCCTCAAAGAGATGGACTGACACAGTGGCTGCAACAATGAGCTCAAACATAGTAACAGTTTTGAGGATGGCACAGGACCAGGCAGTGTTCCGTTTTGTTGTACACAGGGTCTCTATGAGTTGGAACTGAATGGATGGCACCTAACAACAACAACAGGATATAGTATACACACTAAATCAGAGACTTAGTATGTTTACCCCAATAGGAAAGATAGATACATGATTTTGGTAACTGAAATGAGAAGGATTAACCCTAATTACCTTCTGTCTTAGTTATCTAGTGCTGCTTTGACAGAAATACCACAAGTGGGTGGCTTTAACAAACACATTTATTTTCTCAATGTTTCCAAAAACCTGTTTCCACTGAGTCAATTCCAACTCATAGCAACCCTATAGGACAAAGAAGAACTGCCCCATATGGTTTCCAAGGAGTGGCTGGTAAATTTGAAGTGCTAATTTTTTGGTTAGTAGTGGAGTTCTTAACCACTGCACCACCAGGGCTCCTCTCATAGTTTAGGAGGTTAGAAATCTGAACCCAGGGTACTGCATCTAGGGGAAGGCTCTCTCTGTCCTCTCTGGGGGAAGGTCCTTGTCTCTTTTCAGTTTCTATTCCTAAGTTCCTTGGTCACTATGTGGTGTGTATCTTCCCCTCTGTGCTTGCTTGCTTGCTTATGTGCTCTTTTATATCTCAAAAGAGATTGATTTAAAGTACATCCTTCATTAAAACTGCCTTATTAATACAACAAAGAAAACCCATTCCAAAATGGGATTATAAGCACAGGTATAGGGGTTAGGACTTAAAACACATATTTTAGGGGAACACAGTTAAATCCATAACATCTTTCTTACCCATGACCCACTGTAGAACTTTGTAGTTTGATCCCTGCAAATGTGATTCCCATAAAGGTCACACTCTTGTCAGGGGATATGGCAACAGTCCCATTAAAATAAAAATTATGGCTTCCATCTGGGCACTTTGAACTCTGAATCTAGAGACCAGTGGGTGAGAAGAAGAGTCACTATCATTTCAGGAATACTTGACCCTGATCAGCAGGAAGAGCCTGCTGTTTTTACACAATGGAAGCAGAAAGGAATACATATAGGACCCCAGTGATCAACATGTATACCACTTGATTTTAATTGTAACAGTATATAACCAAATGCAGCAACCCTGGCCTTGAGAATGATATGATTACCTAAGAAACAGACCCTTCAAGAATGAAGGTTTGAGTCACATACCAGGAAATTACAGGCCTGCAGAGGTGACAGTTCTGAGATTAAGGGAACTTTAGAATGAATAGTGGAAAAAGGATAGTATGTGTACCAGCTGAAGCCCTGAGACCAACACTAGCAACACGGGCTATGATTTCTTCAACTAACCTCCCTCTTATAGGTTTCTCCACAGGAAGAGAGGCTCGTAGAAAACCTGATGGAGCTGCTCCCCAGAAATGTATGGATAAGTGGATTAGGTACAGCACAAGGGGTATACCAATGCAGCCATTAAAGTGTGTCACTCAGATCTCCCTTCAAGTGAGAACATGGTGTGAGAAGTGTATTTAGATGACAGCCTCCAACTTCTATGCCTTCAGAATCCATTGCGTCACCAAAGCCATGTTCTCTCTGGGCTGCTTCCAGCCAATGCCTGAGCATGGCAGAGATACCTGAGGTACTAAGCTACAGTCTGTGATGCTTTCTACTACTCTCTATCCCTTACTTCCCTGCCTACTTTCACAGCTGTCATACCTGCATTGAAGTTAAAGCTTTCCCTTCCTACTCCTGCTTTTTCACCACTTTACCTTTCATGTGAATTATCCTCAATAAACCCTTCCATGTTCAATTCTGTCTATGCATCTGCTTCCTGGAGGACTCAAAATGGTATACTGAATCAGCCAACCTACTAACCCTTGCACCATGCACACAGATTAGACAAAATAAGACAAACAGTCCTGGTAGTACCACAGTTCAATTATTGTCGATCTATTTCATGTACATTTATGGAGCGCCTCCTAATGTGGGTGATAGATATAGATACAGAAACAAACATAGATACCTCCAACTGTTGTCATATTTACACACATAGATGAATGAGGTATGGTCTCTGCCTTCAAGAATAACTATAGGGAGGTGAGGCCAAGACGGCAGAGTAGTCAGATGCTTCCGGTGGTCCATCTTACAACAAAGACTCAAAAAAACAAGTGAATTGATTGTACATGACAATCTAGGAGCCCTGAACATCAAAGGCAAAGTTAAGAAATTGGACTGAGTGGCAAGGGGAGGGAGAGAGCTTTCAGAAGCAGCGAGGAGTTGCCAGACCTGACCCGACGAAAGCTTGAGCCCTTCAGGCCTGATCAGCTCATGATGCACGATGAGGCAGGCAAGCAGCAGCGCTCAGGAGGCAGTTTTCCACATCAGGAGAGACCCAACAGCAGAAAGTCTACTCGGCCATCCAGCACCAGTGAGAAGCAGCCCTTGATCTGTGAAAGATAAGTACTTGCATCTGGCCTACTGTGAGGATCAAAAACACCCCCCTTAGGGAAAAACCTCTCTCCCATTTACCTGCCTGTTCCCTGATCTGCACTGGGTCTGGGACCAGCTTCAGTAATTGCTGAGTCCCTTGGGCCAGAAGTAGGACCCATCCTGCACCCTGAGCCGTTCTCCTGGCCTTGGAGAGTGAACAAATTAACAAATGGGGAAAAAGTAATCTGCCAGCTCCCCTAAGCCAGGAATTCAGGATAGGCACAGCTCCTTTGCGTAGGCACAGGCATAAGGGATCCACGGACTTCGAGTGCCTTTCTCCCTGCAGAGACTTGTGTGGGCCCATTTCAACAGTGTAGGCCTTCGTTGCTACAGTACAACAGGGTATATACCTGAAGCCTACTTGAACTGTTTCACCTGTGAAGTGGCAGGTTCTTGACACTTGACACTGCTCTGCCCATTAAGCAGAGTCTTCATCTACCCACATCAGGGGCCTGGGGACTGGTGGCTCCACCTACACCATCTAGCCACCTGCAACAGCAGCCCAAGAATAAGAGGTGCCTCCCAATTCTTACAATCAACAGGACTGGGTGCTCATAATCTGGCTACAAAACCCACCCATCTACACACTCTAGGGAACAGGGACACGCTTTCCTCCTGGACACTCGGGGGTGGCTGTCAGCTCCCTGTCTTGCTCAGCCTGTGTCCCACTGCTGCAGTCAGATGCCTGTGCCTCCACCAATCATCCATGCCTGCCTATGACTGTAGGTGAGAGCCTACACCACACACTTGGTGGCCAACTACCTGGACACCTGAGCTGAATCCATATAGGATGTGTGGGCAGACTCCTAGGTACACATACTTAGTGGCAGGTCATTGGAGCTTCAAGGGCACTGATGATCAGGCTAGCACACAAGAGCAGCCTATTTGGGCATTTCAAAACAAAACAAAACAAGAAGCTAGGACACAGTAAACAAACATAAAATAAATATAATAAATCACTGATGGCTGAAAGACAACAGTCAATATCAAATCACGTAAAGAGGCAGACCATGATGGCTTCAGCAAGCTCCCAAAATACAGAATCTACAAATTTCCCAGAGGAGGAAAATTTCTTGGAATTACCAGAGGTAGAATACAAAAGATTAATATACAGAACTCTTCAAGAGATCAGGAAGGAAGCTAAGCAAATGCAGATCTAGCAATAGAGGAAATTAAGAAGATTAGAGAAGAGCATAATGACAAATTTAATGGGCTGCAAGAATCCATAAAGAGACAGCAATCAGAAATCCAGAAGATTAACAATAAAACTTAAGAATTAGACAACTCAATAGAAAGTCATAGGAACAGAATTGAGGCAATGGAAGTCAGAATTAGTGAGACTGAAGATAAAGCACTTGACAACAATTTATATGAGGAAAAATCAGATAAAAGGATTTAAAAAAATGAAGAAACCCTAAGAATTATGTGGGATTCTATCAAGAAGAATAACCTATGAGTGACTGAAGTACCAGAACGGGGCAGGATAACAGAAAATACAGAGAGAACTGTTGAAAATTTGTTGGCAGAAAACTTCCCTGATATCGTGAAAGATGAGATGATATCTATCCAAGATGCTCATCAAACCCTACATAAGGTAGATCCCCAAAAAAAGTCACCAAGATATATTATAATCACACATGCTAAAACCAAAGATAAAGAGAGAATTTTAAGAGCAGCTAGGGATAAACGAAAAGTCGTCTACAAAGGAGAGTCAATAAGAATAAGCTCAGACTACTTAGCAGAAACCATACAGGCAAGAAGGCAATAGGATGACATATATAAAGTCTTGAAGGAAAAAAACTGCCAGCCAAGAATTGTATATCCAGCAAAACTGTCCCTCAAATATGATAACAAAATTAGGGCATTTTCAGATAAACAGAAGTTTAGGGAATTTGCGAAAACCAAACAAAAATTACAAGAAATACTAAACGGGGTCCTCCAGTTAGAAAATCAGTAACGTCGGAAAACAACCCAAGACTAGAGCACAGGACAGAGCAACCAGATATCAACCCAGATAGGGAAGTCACAAAAATAAATC
>NW_004444046.1:444698-451602 GCF_000243295.1 Trichechus manatus latirostris | reverse complement strand
TCATTAATTGGGGAAGACAGTCTCTTTAACCAGTGATGCTGGCATAACTGGATATATATCTGCAAAAAAATGAAACAAGACCCACACCTCACACCATGCACAAAAATTAACTCAAAATGGATCAAGGACATAAACATAAAATCGAAAATGATAAAGATCATGGAAGTAAAAACAGGGGCAATGCTGGGAGCCCTCATATATGGCATGTACAGAATACAAACCATAAGTAACCATGCACAAGCACCAGAAGGAAGACTAGATAACTGGGAACTCTAAAAATCAAACACTTATGGTCATCAAAAGGATTCACCAAAACAGTAAAAAGACAACCTACAGACTGGGAAAAAAATTTTGGCCATGACAAATCCGATCAGCGTCTAATCTCTCAAATCTATAAGATACTGCAAAATCTCAACAACAAAAGAGAAATAACCCAATTAAAAAATGGGCAAAGGATATGAACAGGCATTTCGCCAAAGAAGACATTCAGGCAGCTAACAGATGCATGAAGTAATGCTCACGATCATTAGCCGTTAGAGAAATGCAAATCAAAACTACAATGAGATCATTTCACCCCAACAAGGCTAGCATTAATCCAAAAAACACAAAATAATAAATGCTGACAGGTTGTTGAGAGACTGGAACACTTATACACTGTTAGTGGGAATGTAAAATGGTGCAACCACTTTGGAAATCGATTTGGCGCCTCTTTAAAAAGCTAGAAATAGAAATACCATACAATCTAGCTATCCTGCTCCTTGGACTATATCCTAGAGAAATAAGGGCTGTCACACGAATAGATATATGCACACTCATGGTCATTGCTGCACTGTTCATGATAGCAAAAGATAGAAACAACCTAGATGCCCATCAACAGAAGAATGGATAAACAAATTATGGTATATTCACAGAATGGAATACTACACCACAATAAAGAACAACGATGAATCCGTGAAACATCTTAAAACATGGAGGAATTTGGAAGGCATTATGCTGAGTGAATGTAGTCAGTCACAGAAGGACAAATATTGTATAAAACCAGTATTATAAGAACTCAAGAAAAAGTTTAAACACAGAAGAAAACATTCTTTGATGTTTACAAGAGTGGGGAGGGAGGGTGAGGGATATTCACTAACTATATAGTAGACAAGAATTGTCTTAGTTGAAGGGAAGGACAGCACACACTACAGGGGAAGTCAGCGCAACTGGACTAAACCAAAGCTAAGACGTTTCCCGAATACCATCAAATACTTTGAGGGACAGAGTAACAGTGTTGGGGTCTCGGGACTATGCTTTCAGGGGACATCTAGGCTAACTGGCATAAGAACGTTTATTAAGAAAATGTTCCACATGCTACTTTGGTGAGTGGTGTCTGGGGTCATAAAAGCTAGCAAGTGGCCATCTAAGATGCATCAATTCATCCTAACTACCTGGAGTAAAGGAGAATGAAGAACACCAAAGACACACGGAAAGTATTAGCTCAAGAGACAGAAAGGACCACATAAACCGGAAACTTCACCAGCCTGAGACCAGAAGAACTAGATGGTGCCCGGCTACCACCAATGACCGCCCTGGCAGGGAACACAATAGAGAGTCCCTGAAGGAGGACGAGAAAGGTGGGGTGTAGAACTCAATTTCTAGTAAAAAGACCAGACTTAATGGTCTGAGACTGGAGGAACCCCAGAAAGCATGTCCCCCGGACTGTCTGTCAACCCAGAACTAAAACAATTTCCGAGGTCAACTCTTCAGAGAAAGATTGGACTGGACTATAGGACATAAAATGATACTCGTGAAGAGTGTGCTTCTTAGCTCAAGTAGATACATGAGACTAAATAGGCAGCTTCTGTCCAGAGGTGAGATGAGAAGGCAAAGAGGGTTAGGAGCTGTTTGAATGGACATGAGAAATCTGGGGTGGAAAGAAAGAGTGTGCTGTCACAGTATAGGGAGAGCAATTAGGGTCATATAACAATGTAGATATAAATTTTTGTATGATAGACTACCTTGAAATGGAAACTTTCACTTAAACTACAACAATAAACAAAAAAGGGACAAATTAAAAAAAAAAAGAATAACTATAATTCCATTCATGTAGTGATAAGATTGTGTCCTAATGGAAATTCCTTGAAGCCCTTTGTGAGAAGAGAAGCTTGAAACTTAATGTGACATGGATAAAATATGGGTTCTATCATATTAAGGAATTCACAATATTTTATATTGTGTTAATAGAAGTTAAAATAAATGTAAAACAATATGATATCACTTATTTTTAAGAGGAAAAAACTAAAATAATCCCTTGTTTTTAAAACCAATAGCTTAGTCTCAATGTCTTTCTAAATCAAATAAACACGTGAATGTTTTCCCAGCCTGTAATAAATGCATCAGCATTAAAGGTCATTTGTCTCCATTCACTTGAGACTTCATGTCACTGAGCTGGAATTCTATGTCCCGCATTAGCTCCCCAACTGTTTTTGTTTTGCAGAAAGTGGTCACCATCACTGTCTTTGTATATTGATTGTTTCTCATCATGCATATATAAATATTTATAATCTATTTGCCATCGTTTTTTAGCATGTGGACTTGGTAATAACTTTGCTAACAGATCTTACTTTATTTCTCTTATATTTGACTATTTTAGCCCTTTTACTAATTTTAGAATAAACAGGGATAGTATTATGGTGGCTTTTTTTAATTGTGGTTAAAGGCATCATACAGATTTAGTTCTTATATCATCTGAAGACTATCATAATTGGACTTAAAATCACTGATTAAAAATTGTAGCAAAGCAGAGATTTTCATCATGTAGTTCTTGAAATCATAAGTAGGGTTTCAGTTACAAATGGATTTCAATAATTTTTCAATTGATTCATAATAAATGTGTGTGTGTATATGTGTGTACTATTTGTTCATCATTTATATATTCATCAAGGGGAGTTTCACTAATCAAATTGTATAAGGTCTTCTTTTTTAATATTTAATGTATTTAATATAATATTAACATTAACCACGACTTTCATTTTAAAATGACAAAAACTTGCTCAAACTGAAGATGAAATGAAATTCATCAGTTCACAGAACAGGAAGGACCAGTTATTTAAAGCCTCAAGATATATGCAGATTCAGGTGTTCAAACAATATTTTAGGAATGCATTTCCCATTCCATGTTTCAACTACAGTTTTCTTTTTATTGCCTCCATTATCAAGCAGATTCTTTCTATGTGGTAGTGAAAATGGCCCTTGTGAGCTCTGGATTCCATGCTCCATATAGTCAGTTATACCAGAAAACTTTAATAATAATTTCAGCATTCTTCCTGACAACAATTATTGGCCTGCTGGGGAAATATATCCATCTATGAATCCATACATAGAGGGAGTATCTCTATTTTTATGCTTCCTACAGATTATATGATTATTTCACAGATTTTTGCCATCTCACATACAATATTTCTTTTTACTCGTCTAGGCCAATTAAACAAAATCTTTGTAGTCATAGTTACTCTACTGTTTATCAAAATAGAAGCTTGTATTTTTAGCAATGATTGACTATTCAAAGTCTTTCCATCTGGACCACCCAAAAACCTTAATGAATAAATGTCCAACAGTTCTGATCAACATGGAACAAGATCATAGTGACAGAATATATTAATTGTCCTTCATGTGTAGTCACATAATCTTTTGGACTGAAATTTGAAATCTGCAACACATAGAAGACAATAAACATTTTATTCCACGGTCTTCCAATTCTACTAAGTTTTCCATCCACCACCCATGAATTGCCTTGTCTTCATTGTCTTGTCTATGCCCTAAAGCATGCTACCACTTCCATTTCTCCATCAGGTACAATGCATTTTATTAAGTAAGAGAATTCCTCAAATTTTCTATTTTATATTATTTTTAAATCAGCTCAATTCTATTAAAGGCCCATGGAAAAACAAAATATGCTTGAATGTTTAAATGTTTATCATGACTATCAAGAATCCTGATATTTTGTAGCATATATTTGTGTATTGTATTTTAAGATATAATTGTTAATATATGTTTTTCCAGATCAGTTCTTTCGGTAATCTTATAGATGGGAATGTCTTAAAATAAGTCCACTTTGGTATATTTGATAAATTACTTTAGGTGAATTTTAGTTTTCCTATAAGATGAACATTACATAATAAGATATTAGAATCCAATGGTAAGAGAATTTAGAGATAGGCTTCATGACCAAAGTTGTTAGGTTGAAAAATTACAAAGAAAACATTTTACTTCAGCCAGACTACAGCAAATCGTCTTTCTAATTACATATTATATTAAAGCATACTCTTTCCCTTCTATCTTTCCCTAAAATAGACATTTCTTATTGCTTACTTACACAGAAAAATAGGCCAAAATATTATGTATGACACTAGAACAAATTATGCACCATATTTCTCAACTTCCAAGAGAACAGCAGTTTTCACTTGTTCTGCATAAGCTTCTCCTAGGGGTCTCAGAAATGAGCTCAGAGGATGCTTGTTCTCTCCCTAGCAAAGTCATGTACAGATTTAGGATAATTAAAGTTTGAAATGTTGTTACTTTCAATGGGTTTTTAGATTACTAGATTTAATTGATGAAATAAATTTTTAAAAAAGAAAACTAGAATAGTTGGTTACAGTGGCATATTTGAGGCATACTATTTAGATTACCAGGACCCCTGGTGGGTGAAGCTGTGGTTGAGTGTTAAGGCTGTTAACCAATGGTCAGCAGTTTGAATCCTCCAGCAGCTCCTTGGAAACCCTGTGGGACAATTGTACTCTTTCCTATATGGTCACTGTGAGTCGGAATTGACTTGATGGCAATGAGTTTGTTTGTTTGTTTTTTAGATTACAAGCAGTATACAAAAAGCAAACTGATTGTATTGTGGTAAGGCAAATAAAATATTTTAGAAAATCAATTACAAAATGTCTCACAGAACACATACTGTATAAAAGAAACACATTACATACATATGCTGGATGTCCAGTGTTAAAAAGTGATTTTAAAAGTCTTTTTTTTTTTTTTTACTATTTAACATTTTTACCTTTATTTAGGATCATTATTTTACATTATGAATTTGATCCATTTATTTAGGCTAAGCTTAAGTATAGGAATCTTTTTGCCAATAAACATTTTTCCAGTGGGTAAAATATTTGTCTAGGAATTACAATTATTTGATTTACTCTACAAAGTTTTATAATGGCCTATATGTCAGGCATTGTACAAGTGCTGTGCACTCAAAGGGGGAAAAAAAAAAAAACAGACATCTGCTCCTATTAGGAGGTATTACTCTTGAATGGGAGAGAAGACATGACTATAAATACTAACAATAGAAGGTAGAAAGTTACACATGTGCAAAAACAAAATAAAATAAAACAAAACAAAAAAACTGCCCAGGGATTCAGAGGAAGCAGCATTTTCTTCTAGCTTGCTTGCAAGGATGGAAGATGAGGAAGAATTTAGTCATTCAAAGTATGCAAACTGTATCTTTGCAAATTAGAAAATGATTAAGGCAGGAATCAGAAACTAATTCAGGGTCTAACCTAAAATGATTGAAGATATTTGAAGATTAAATGAGTGTGTTTGCATGACATAGAGTTGAGAAGTGAAAATGTAGTGTAAGTGGTTTAATAGTCCATAAAACCCTCCGATGTATTTACTCCAACATTTTCTCTGATGCTTCCCAAACATCATTTTACAATGTACTATAAATTACACCTTGGTGGTACAAAGAGTTAATATGCTTGGTTGCTAATAAAAAGGTTGGAGGTTCGAGCCCACTCAGAAGTGTCTCAGACAAAAATCCTACTATCCAGTTCTGGAAAATCAGCCATTGAAATCCCTATATAGCACAGTTCTACTCTGTCACTCATGGGGTTGCCATGAGTCAGAATCGATGGCAACTGGTTTATCAATTCAATAAGTTCATTATTAAGCACATATAAGTCAAGGAGCTTGGAAGCAACGATGACGAGACTTTGTCGTATGTATTTTGGACATGTTATCAGGAGGGACCAGTCCATAGAGAAGGGCATCGTGATTGGTGAAGTAGAGCATCAGTGAAAAAGAGGAAGACCCTCAAAGAGATGGATTGACATAGTAGCTAAAACAATGGGCTCAAACATGGTACAGGACTGGGAAGTGTTATCATTCTATTGCACATAGGGTCACTATAAGTTGGAACTGACCCAACAGCACCTAACAAAAACAAATCATGAACTCTGCCAAATGCTCTGACAACTTAGTTCATACTGTAGAGGCTTGCACAATTTAGTTATGAATCTCATTCACAACTTCTCAGATTGATGCTTAATGTGTTTATTTGGGCTTCACTACTTATTCAGAAAACGAGCACTTACATAGGCTATGTATTTCACCATTTATTTATTTATTTATGTAAGTTATTTCTTACAATGCAGCATTAAATAATTAAGATGTAATCAAGATTGGATTGATTTTTGTATTGGTAAATTGACCGACTTCAATATTATGTCAACAATTATCTACAAACAATGGCAAGTTTCCTGAATTAAATTTATAGATGTGTTTATTATCACTACAGTATAAACAAATGGAAGAATGTTGACAATTTAAAATTTTTTTTGTTTGCTTTGCAATTGCTTTGCCATTGCTTTGATAAGGTTTTGATTCTTGCTGAAGCCATCAGCATAGACTTAAGCACAACAGGTGTTTTATTTTATTTAAAACAAATCTAATTAAATGTCACTTTCTATAATGAAACTGTGTCAGTTTGTGGAGATATGTGCCATTAAAATATGGATGTATAAAGACCTCTATGCTGCACAACATGTTGAGACTTGTCCCCAACATGTTGAGACTTGTCACGACTTGTTTTTCCAAACCCGTTACTGATTGGCTTATTTACCTGAATTTCTCCTTCCTT
>NW_004444046.1:442856-443954 GCF_000243295.1 Trichechus manatus latirostris | reverse complement strand
ATATTCTTCATACCACTGGCATTCCTTATAACCCTCAAGGGCAAGCCATAATTGAATGTGCCCATCATACTCTCAAACAGCTCTTAAATAAACAAAGCAGGGGAGATGACAGGTCTAGAGTAAGTGACCAAAATGAAAGACTTGCCAAAGCTCTCTTTATTTTTAATTTTTTATCAGTTGCTAAAGATGGTCATACTGCTGCAGAACGACATTTTATCCCCTCTGACACCCGACCTCACCCACGGGTCCTCTGTAAAGATCCTCAAAATCCCTCTGTCTGGCAAGGACCTGCAGAATTATTAACCTGGGGGTGAGGGTATGCAGCTGTTTTGTCTCCTACAGGTCCACTTTGGATTCCCGCTCCAGCTGTGGCGAGGCCCATGCTCCATCCCTCCCGTGGTGCTCCGAGCCCAGTCCCAGGTTGCCACTGCCCAGGCTCGCCGGCCTGGTCGCCTGGGGTGTCGCCGCCCGGGACGGCCCTGCCTGGAGGCTCTGGGCAGGCGAGAGCGGGCTCTGCGCTCTGGCCGCGACTAGGGGTCCCGGACTCACCCCGCGCTGCAGCTCCCCTGCGCACCGGCACACTCTGCCCTGCACCTCCGCCCCTTCCCTTCTCTGAACCGCCACCACCACCCCTTCGGTGGCTGCCGTCTGACCCGACTCCAGAGCTACAACTGACACTGGCACCCCTTCCCCTGGGGATGAACACTGAAGTGCCACCATCCGACCCAAAATCACCCCTTCCCCCGGGGATGGAAACTGAACAACGGAGATCTGCAATACTGGTAACATGGGGAGGTCTGAAAACCCTCTCCTCCAAAGCTGAGCATATCCTCTCAACTACAGGTGCCCCCCTTACACCTGAAAACCTGTTTCTAGCTATTGTTTCCCTCATTATAATCAATCCTCAATAGTCATCCTATATTGTTAATCAGTCATTTGTTAATCAGTAAGTTCCCAATGAAAATTTGTTATGTGTAAATTCCTCTATATTTTCTGCTTCTTCTAGATTAGATGCTTCTGTATAGATTTCTAAGTTAGATGATTCCTTTCCAATTGATAGTGAATTTGTGTAAATCGGTGTTTGTTTGATTGTTAAAT
>NW_004444046.1:439662-441889 GCF_000243295.1 Trichechus manatus latirostris | reverse complement strand
TCAGAGTGACCCTCCTGGCCCCACTTCTCTGTAAGAGTGGTGGCATTGGTTATTGTCTCTGCCACCCCAACAACCATCGCCGCTGCGACATCAGTTAATAAGACTTTTAGACATTTTACCAATCTGAGATATTATATTTCTTGAAAATAAATTGTGATATTAAAACAAATTCTTATAGTGATACATTTTTTATGACAAAATCTACTTCTGTAAGCCTGTAAGCATAATACCGCGTTGGGCATATTTTATGTTTTGCATAAGATGAGAGTATCCCAACATGAAATCATAAAACATAGCAAGCATACAAATAGCATATATGAAATTTCTAAGAGATGAAAACATTAAGACTCAAATCTGGAAACTAGAGACCATTATTTCATCTTCACATTGGCTTTTGGAATAGATCTATCACATGTATAAATGGAAAAGTCCTTTTATTTTTCAAGGACAAATGAATAGGATACAAATAACTATCTAACTCAATGACTCCTAGAGAACACAAATTCAATTACCATGGTATAAGAATACGAGTACTCTGTGCAAGGTCTGGGACTCAATCCAAAAACTAAAAATACTACTCTTTATCATAGATATGAAGGTTATATTCTCAGTCAATAAAACATAATTCAATGCCCCTCCGTGACCAAAATTCAGTAGTGCCAAGAAACCAAAAATTTAACTATAAAAACATTAACGGGGAGTGGTGATCATCTTAATGTAGATATCAAATCAGAAATCATTTGCAATTCAGCTAGGACAATGAATTTATCACTACTGTTAGAATAGTTTATTGGGTGCTATAGACTTCTTTCAAAAAAGAAAGACACAATGTTTGATATATATTCATACTGTAGAGTAGTTTCCTATTGCAAGTGATTGGAATACACTTCTGGCATCCTAATATTCCCAGGCTGATGGGCTTTTCTGTTGTTCAATGTGTTTAAAGCAATAAAATCAGCTTGTAAGCTTTGCCTCAGCAGCTGAGCACTGCATGCGTCAGGTCATTATGGCAGCGGGGATACTCGGTTGGGAAAATGGTATATAAATAACTGATAACATGAGCAGAGTCTGATTAATCCTTACTGGCCAGTGACTATATTTGGATCCACTTGCTTTTGAAAGGATTTATGCTTCTGAAGAATTGAATGTAAAAGTGTGAATGCTAGCTCCATTTTGACAGAATGAAAGGGCATTCTTAGAAAAGGGTTTTGTTTTAGAAATGAGCTCTGAAAATCAGAGTAGTTCTTTTTTAATGTAAGTGTACTCTACATTTTGACGACTATCAGTATGGGACAACAATATTCCCCCAAAATGTAAATCTCAGGGCAAGAGAACAATAGCTGTGATTTAATATTATATACTCTCTCCTTATGATTTTCTTTTGAATTCATTCTCAATCATTTCTTTTTTCATTTCAAGTATCTTTTTTTTTAAATTACTTCTACCTGATACACATTTCTTCTCTCTCATGCACACGCACACATGCGTGCACACACACACAAACTGTCCACACAGATATTCAACAATTTTGCCACATATAGTGAACTCAAATAGGTGTATTACGTACGTTCATTGCCCTGCTATTTAGAATATTTATACAAACTGCATTTCAAGTTATACAAAGCAACATTTGCATTCTTTCAAAGCAATAAACTATTTCAGTACAATTAAGTAAAGAGAAATGAGTTTATGTTGTCAGTGAAAAGCATATTTTTTCATATTAGCTATGATTACATATTTTAAAGTAAGGTTTCCATTACTGTGGACAACCACAAAGCACTTGATGAAGCTATACCTGTGAAATAAGAGAACGTTCTTGAACACTAACTGAAAGAGCAAACGTAACTACGAGAATCAGCACGAAAATGATTCTTAATAACCAGAGGTAAAATATAACCCCATTCTCCAACTTTTCCACTGTTTCTGACACCAGCACTATAACTGCACTAACAACTTTAATAACCTAAAATGATATAAACAGAAATTAAGCTATTCATAGGACGAGGTTCGAGAAGGGTCCCAGCACGGGGCCTCAATGTCTCAAAGGGGACCCACTTACTCTTCCTAAAAGCCAAAGTTCAGTCTCACCTGTCAGGAAACTTTCAAACAGGAAAAACTCAGTGACAACTTGGTGGGCTTGGCTATTGGCCACTCCTCTTAACTGGCTCCCAGCTACTCCTGGCCAGCTCCAAATTAGCTCTTGGAAGGCCCCTGCTCTGTGGATGGC
>NW_004444046.1:437113-438868 GCF_000243295.1 Trichechus manatus latirostris | reverse complement strand
AAGTGGCAAATAACCTCCCACCTAGCTATGATTTAAAAATATTAATTTTGATGATTTACCATTAATTATTTTGATGTTTCTAAAGAACTATGATGATTAAATCTTCATAGTAGTTATTTTCCTTTATGCATAGAAGTCAAGTAAGTTTTAAAAAATTTAAATGATTTTCCAAAGTCACACAACTAGTCTATCTTTACCCATATCCATACCCATTGCCATCAGATTGATTCTGATAGCTTTCAACGGTATAATGAGTGTTATAGTAATGAAATATTAACTAATAAAATGTGATGTAGACAAAAAATATTACAGGATTTTAATTTCTTAAAATAGGGATGCAGAAATATGAAATTTAATTTATTAACTTGTTAAGATACAAATGCCATTAAAAATTGAAAAACTCTAAGAGGATCTTTGGTAAATATTGTCATTAACATCTCTGAGGTATTTAATTTGAATTCATAAGTACGGCAACTACAAATTCCATGTGTATATAGCCTAACAAAATTAATCATTTTCTTAATTTCGATCTGACAGATTTGCTTTATAAAAACAAAGCGAAAAAAAACATTGCGGTGGAGACAAATTCTCACTCATGGTGACCCCATGTGTGGAGACTAGGACAGCTCCAAAGAGTTTTCAAGGCTGTGACCTTTGAAAAGCAGATTGACAGGCCTTTCTTCCCAGGTGTCTCTCGTTAGGTTCAAACTGCCATCCTTTGGTCTAGTAGTCAAACGCTTAACCGTTTGTCCCACCCAAGAATGCCTGATAAATATATAGGACTTTTTAAATGCTATAAAGGAGTAATTAATTTTGACTTTCACAGTTCAAAGACAATAGCTTGATCCACATCACAGAGCTACCAAGTCATGTTTTTTGTTTTTTGTTTTTTTGTTTTTTAATTATGTCATACTAAAGACTGATTTAATTAGGTTTCTTTTTTTTAACATTTTTGCAATCCATCTGAAATCTGATCAAAATTAGTTATTATTCTCTTACCATGAGCAAAATGAATTCTTGAAACTAGCCACGATTGTATATAATGAGTATTCTTGACTCATGTTGGCCAACAGGCACTTTAAAGCTTGCTGTATTAGTGTCCTAGGGCTGTTGTAACAAAGTACAACAAATTGGTGGCTAATAAATCAGAAATTTATTGTCTCTCAGTTCTGCAGTTTAAAATTCCAAAGTTAGCAGGTCAGCCATACTGTCTCTGAAGGTTCTAGAGGAAGATCATTTCTTGCCTCTCCCAGCTTCTGGTACCTCCAGGCATTCCTTGGCTTGCAGTTGCAGTGTCACATGCCATTATTCCCTCCTGCCTATCTCTCTGTGTCTCTTTTAAAAAGAACAGCACTCAGATTGAATTAGCACACCCAAGTCAGAGCCAACTGGAGGGCAACTAACAAACAACACTGACCTCGAGTTAAATAAACTGATAACAGCTTCAAATACCTTATTTTCAATCAAGGTCATGTTCACAGCTACCAGGGATTAAGACGTCAGCATATCTTTTTTTTTGTGTGGGACCTGATTTAATTCATAACACTTGATTGGATGAATGTGAAAATATCCCTGCACAAATAGCTGCATTACAGATAGTGATAAATATCATAACAATGATAAATATATAAAACCAGTTGCTATTGACTTGATTCCCACCCGTAGCTATCCTATGTGTGTCAGAGTAGATCTGTGCTCCGTAGGTTTTTCAATGGCTGATTTTTCAGAAGTAGACTGTCAGGCCTTTCTTCCAAG
>NW_004444046.1:433947-435169 GCF_000243295.1 Trichechus manatus latirostris | reverse complement strand
GTTTTAACCAGTATGCAATGAGGACCAAATACAATGTCACACATTTCATCTTTTTCAAGATGTGTAAGATTGATGTGTGTTTTATAATGGCTTGTTAGATTCAGAAAATGGCCTTTACTTTGAAAACACAAATATTGCCATATATTCTGCAGCATGTGACCCCACATATGTATGATTCTGAACTGGATGCATCTGTTCTATGAACAGTCTCCTTTTCAGTTTAAGAAAGTCCAAAAGATATTAAAAAATGGCATTATCAGTTGGGGGCATGTTGATATAGATAAATATTCACAGCTTATTTATAAAAATGTCTAATGAAAATATCTGAGAGCATTTGATTAAGAAGAGGGAGGGGCATAAGTCATTTACAGTGTTAAAAGAAGTATAACTAAGTTTAATGGAATGACAAAAAATATGAACGACACCTAGTAGTTTTAAAAATATCACAAAGAAATTTCAGAATATGAATATATTGATATTGAAATGATCTCCCGTGGAAGTACTTGTGAAAGTTTGGTCATTCCATACATTTCTACATCCATAAATTTGTTGATACATACTTTTTTTTCTACAAATCATGAAACAAAGAAGGGTGTAGATCAATTAGTGTGAAGATATATGCTTGAAATATTTCAGTGTTGGGATTTGCTTAGACTATCATTCCTACCCTAATATTATCAGAACAACATTGTAATTAAATTATTCATTTTGTAGTTCTGGTGTAGTAGGGAATGGAGAATTAGTGGGGTCCTTCTGATTTAGTCCTGTTTTGACCATCATTCCAAAGTACCTGGAATTTTCCCACTCAACTCCTAACCCTAATATTCAGAACACTTTGTATTCAGTTTTTTTCTAAAGAAAAGGAACACTTTTGGCATCTATTATGGAATTAAAAAAAAAATTAAGTCATGCTTGTTAATTATCTAATTTTGGTTCACTATACAATATCTGCGGAGCCCTGATGGCACAGTGGTTAAAGTATTTGTCTGCTAACCCAAAAGTTGGTGTTTCAGACTAATCAGCTGCTTTGTGGGAGAAAGATGTGGCAATTTGCTGCTATAATGATTTACAGCCTTGGAAACCAATGGGGCAGTTCTATGCTGTCCTATAGGGTCTCTATGAGTCAGAATTGGCTCAATGGTAGTGGGTTTTGTACAATATCTATATCTGTACCTATTATTGATGGTTTAGTCTATCTGACAAGGACTGAGAAATTATAAAA
>NW_004444046.1:430869-432048 GCF_000243295.1 Trichechus manatus latirostris | reverse complement strand
TCCAGATGAATATGAGTTCTCTGGTTTGCCATTTTCTAATATGATTTAAGGTATCTTCTTTGACAGTGGAAGAATTTGAGTTTATTATTCTTGGCTACAGGTGAAGTCTTTAAAAAGTCTCCTTCATCCTTGTTAAGAAAACCTATTGTTGCAGTTGCCACTGAAACACATTTTTACACACATAAAAAAGGGTAGAGATTCTCAACTGGGGGTGAGATAAAAAGGGGATTGCTTTTCAGCATTATTTAAGATACTTTCAATATGTCAATATGAAAACCAATCACTCTCACTTTGTTTTAACTTATTGAATATTTATCATACTTTTTTCACCTCAGGTCTCCCTCCTGTCTTTCTCGTTGCCCATTTATCTCCTTTCAGTCTTTCACATTGTAACACAAATATCTTTTCGACAGAGACATCTTCATTGACTCACTTCTTTGATACTATGTCTGACCATGCTTTTAAGACAAAAGCAATGAGATACAATTAACTAGGTGATGACATGGACAAAGTGGATTGAGGCCATAATATATACGATGTTAATATCACGTTAAGGAACGTAGGATTTTCTTTCTAACTAATGAGGATCTATGAAGAGTTTTTGAGGAAAAGAGTGTCATGACATGATCTATATTTTCAGACAGTAACATACCAATGTGACACATCCACTAAAAATAATGGCAGCAGCTAGATCAGGTAGATGGGAGTTTTTTGTGACAGAAGAGTCAAAAGTTCTTAGCCAATATTATATATCAATTGCATATGAGTTAAAGATGGTTACAAACTTCCAGCCTATGCTTTTGTGAATCTCTGGAGAGTGTTTCCAACTGAGAGAACAGAGGAGGGAAAATATGTGTGGCAAAGGAAATAATAAATTCAGTTAGTGATCTACTGAGTTTGAAGTACCTGTGGGATTTTCATGTGACTTTGTTCCAAACTGGGGTATAAGAGTGTCTCTGAGCTTGAGAGAAGAGTTAGTGGGATTAACAGAAGAAAATATTCCAAAATATATTTGTATAATAGTTGAGACAAAACACATGGGTACATTCTTATAAAAAATGTAATACAATTAAGTGGACTAAATAATATTCAGTTGATACTCTTACACTGAGTTTTGCAAAGAGCATTATTTTTGTTTACAAGGGAACTGACATACAGATTCCTTTTTACTATTTTTTT
>NW_004444046.1:420584-421883 GCF_000243295.1 Trichechus manatus latirostris | reverse complement strand
TGGTATTCTGATCTCAGAGTCTACTGTTCCTCCTGTGGCCCGCTCTCTTCCAGCCTCTTTGTTGTTTCTAAAATATGCCACCCATGTCTCAGATTGTCTGTTCTCTCTGCCTGGAACATTCTTCTAGATATGTTTATAACTTGTAACCTAACAACTTTTTCTTAGTGAAGTTTCTGTGACTACCCTTTGAAAATCTCTCATTCCCTTTTTCTGCTATGTTCCAGTACAACATACTCATTATCATTTAAAGCAATGTATTTATTTTTGCCCAATTCTTAGCTAGAATATCCAGTTAGAGAAGGGACTGTTCACTAACATATTCTGAACATACAGACCAATGCCTGAAACATAGTAGGTGTTTAATGAATGCTTATTGAATCAGTGAATGAATGAATGCTGTTCATTTTAAATGTTAGTATAGTACCTTCCTTCTCAACTGGAAAATGCTCTTTGTTCATCTGTGACACATTGAAGATTTTTCTCTTTCTTTTATTTATTCATTTATATCTTCTTTATTCACACTTTGTGTAAGAAAACTTCAAGAGTTTTAGTTGAAACAAGTTTGCCATTTCATTCTTTTAATTTTTTTTAAATACTCCTTTTAAAGGAAGAAAAAGATTAGATAAAGCAAGATAGAATGAGAAATTGCAAGTCAAATCTATTAGTTTCTAAAATGCAGTAGAATTTGTATATAGATTTTTCTTTACTCTTTAATTATGAGAAACCCATAGAGTTGTCAACATAAGCACATCTTTCAACAGAGTCTCTTTTGTTGTTCATGTAGAGTTGCCTTCATTTAATCTGCTTGCCACATGCCTTGATTTAGTGAATATTTACACATTTTTTATGTTCTTTTACATAGTCATTTAGTGCCCTGATGTTGCCCTGTCCTATAATACACCTGTGCCCAAAATGCCTTATCTCCATATTAGTCTGTCTAGTCTGGTTTCTTCATCTGGCCACCAATAAACATCATTGGAGAGCTGGTATCAGTGCTAGTGAAACAGAGGACCATAGTCTCTAATTCATTTGGAGAAAATAATACATATGACTAAAAATCACTTTCAACTTGGTTTCTAAATAACATTCTCCAATAAAAGGAACTAGAGTGGCTCTGAAAAGTAGTCAATTCTAAGGCTAGAGCAGGGAAAATACAAGAAGAACCAGGAAAATCTTCTAGTGTCAGTTTGCCCAGTTGAAATGTTCTGTTACGTACTTATCCTTAAATGTGTCTTTACTATGAGATAATTGAATCTATCCAGATGTCTTTACAATGAGTCTTACAGGCACCTTGATCTA
>NW_004444046.1:417975-418927 GCF_000243295.1 Trichechus manatus latirostris | reverse complement strand
TACACTTATTTTTTCCCTGACCTTGTCTTACTCCAGTGATACTTAATTACTTGTAATTTTCTGAATAAATGATTCTCTGGTATAGCTCCAAGGAACTCTGGTGGCACAGTGGTTAAAGTACTCAGCTGCTAATCAAAAGGTCAGTGGTTCGAACCCACCAGCTGCTCTGCAGAAGGAAGATGTGGCAGTCTGCTTCTCTAAAGATTTACAGCCTTGGAAACCCTATGGGGCAGTTCTACTCTGCCCTAGATAGTTGCTATGAGTTGGAACTGATTCTAAGGCAGAGAGTTTGGTTTAGGAATATAACTCCACACTTGTCTTCATAATATTGCCTTTTCTAAAACTCTCTTGTCTGGAATATGTAATGGCATGAACCAAAAACCTGTTGCCATCAAACGAATTCAATGGCATGAAAAAGTCCATAATATAATGTGAAAATGGTTGGAAAACAGTAAACTGTATATATGTTATGACTCATTTTGATAATAATGTAAATGTATGCATACGGCAACATTAGAAATATATGAGTCAATATAAAATGTTTATATTTTAGTGACATGTGTTCAATTTTTATATGCGTTTATATGTTTAATGTTCTGTAATTAATCGGCATTGTTTGTAATGGAAGGAGCTGTCATGGCACAATGGTTAAGTGCTTGGTTGCTAACTGAAAGGTTCAAACTCACCCAGCATCTCCATGGGAGGAAAGACTTGGAGATCTGCTTCTGTAAATATTTCAGGCTTGGAAACCCCATGGGGCAGTTCTACTCTGTCCCTTAGGGTCTCTATGAGTTGAAATTGACTTGAAGGCACACAACAACAGCATTTCTAATGAGGACAAAAAAAAAAAACAAGGCCTACTATTATTGTTTTCAAAGTAAAAGAAAATAAAAATATCCTTTATACTTGTTCAACTGGAAAACTCCTGCTACTAATTTCTTAGTCTCAAACC
>NW_004444046.1:415241-416664 GCF_000243295.1 Trichechus manatus latirostris | reverse complement strand
CTTTCTGGGCAGAAAGCATTTGATAGAGTTTTAAAAATGTCAAAGGGTATTCTATTTTGAGGTAAAGAAAAACTTTCAAAAGCAGAAATAATGAAGGAAATGGTTGAAGTATGGGAGCCTGTCATGGATGGAGCCAAGAGAGAACTGGGAGTTATAATGGGAGGTAAGCCTGGAAATGAAGGTGGAGCCATACTGTGAAAAAGGTTAAATGTTACATAAAGGCATTTGAGGTTATTGTATAGATGGTGAAAAGATTTTCATGAGAAGAGTGTAAAAAAAATCCTGTTTTACAAGCTATATGATTCGCAGTATAAAATGTGGATTGGAGTAGGAAGAGTCCAGAGGCAAGGAAAACATTTATTAAAAATTTTGTAACTTTCCTGAAATGAAGCTATGAGGGACTGAGGTAAAGACAGCACTATCCAAAGTGTCTTACCCTCCTTATTTAGTCTCAGTCTAAATAATAATGGAGATAAGTAGACTTCAAGTTTATTTTTTCACTTGAATGTGTATTGCTAGTGACAGATTAAGTTAAAAAATATGTCAATTGTTTTGTTTTTCTCATTGGTGCTAAAGTTGTTCAGATCAACACATTCTTGAAGAGAAAGAAGAAAATTTGGTATATATCTGTTTTGAAGGCATTGAATAACTACTAAATAGGAGATGGTTTTGAAAGCCCACATCCAAAACATGGGAGAAAATTGAATCCTAGAGAGCTGGTTATTCATTATTTTATTCATCCTTTAGTGGTTATTCTAGATATAACAGCATGCATGCTTAACTTATTAAGGTCTAAGAAACTGTTAAGTGTTCTTTTTCTTCTTTATGCATTGTCAGTTCTTAAAGCAGTTACTGAGAGTATGAGAAGCTGAATGCATTTTTGAAACAGTTGAGGAGCTTGAGGGTGGACACAAACTGAAATTAGGCAATGAATGGGGCTGTAAAACACCTCTGACATTTGTTTATGAATAAACAGTGCAAAGCACTGTTAGTCAGGCAGAACTGGGTAAAATATGCTCACAGGGACTGAAGCTTAAAATCATCTGAATTCCTGTTAGTATAACTAAATCTGAACATATCAGAAATCGAATTGTAAGTAAAAGGCTTAAATATTTCCATTTAAGGCAATGATTGCAGCATTGGATTACAAAACTAAAAACTACAAAAACATTACATACTGCTTACAAGGAAAGCCTAAATTTACACTGTAAAAATAAAGATTATGTATATGTAAAATAAAGATAAATGATATTTTAAGGGAAAACTAAAATGGGAAAATATAATGTGCAAATAAAAGGAACCTGGTTAACAAGAAAAAAAAAAAAGCTGGCTAAACTATACTAATAACAGACAAATTAGACTTTAAGGAAAAGAATCTCGTTGTTAGGTGCCGTTCAGTTGATTCCGATTAAGGGAGACCTTA
>NW_004444046.1:412836-415141 GCF_000243295.1 Trichechus manatus latirostris | reverse complement strand
TGGTCGTGTAGACTCTCTGGTGCTGGGTCTCTCCCAGTGTGGAAAACGTGCCTCCTGAGCACAGCCGCTTGCCTGTTTCACCACTAACCCCCGAGCTGATCAGGCCTGAAGGGCTCAGGCTCTCACCGGGTCAGGTCTGGCAACTCCTTGCTGCTTCCGAACTGTCTCTCCCTCCCACTGCCACTCAGTCGGGTCCCTCAACTTTGCCTTTAATGTGAGGGGCTCCCAGATTGCCATATATGATCGAATTACTTGTTTTTCCGGGTCTTTGTTGCAGGAGGGTCCACTGGAAGCATCTGACTCCTCCACCATCTTGTCCCAGCCTGAAAGTAATAATAAAATTTTAAAAAAGAAAGAGAAGGTATACGTTCCAATATCAGAAACAAAAAAGATGTTTTACTATACATTCAACAGATATTATGAAATTGATAAAGATATACTACGAACAATTTTATGTCAATAAAATTGCAATTTTACGTTAAAAGAAAAGATACTCGAAAACCGCAATTTACTGAAATTGCCAGAAAAAATGAAACTCAGATAGGATATGTAGTTTAAAGTAACTGAATGTGTAAATCAAAATCATTCTCACAATGTTATCTTCAGATGTGGACATCTTCACCAGTGAGTTCTAACAAGTTTTAGTGAATAGTATCTTTCATATACAAACATTTTCAGAAAATATAAAATAGTGGTATAATTCTAAATAACTTTTAAGGACTGGTTTATTGTAATACTCACAATTGATAAAGGCGTGCAGGAAAAGAAATTTGAAGAATGCACTCTCATGTAAATAATTAATATCCTAGGCAAAGTATTAACAAATTTTATCCAGCAATTTATTTAAAAGGATATTATAGTAATACCAAGTTGTGTTTATCTAGAAAAGTCAAGTTGAGTTAAGATTCAGAATTAATCAGTATAATTTAATTACCAGAATAAAGCATAAAATATTTAGGTAATTGTGGAGATAAAGTTGATTTACAAGTAGACTAGAAAACTCTACCTTTACCTTGGCAATATCTGGATGTTTGGTTTTTAACGCTTGGCCAAGATTATGATGTGCTGTTTAAAGTTCAAACTTGCCTGATGCTTTACAACTGACTGTATGGGTTCGACAAGAATAGCTTGGCAACTTTAAGAACCACTGAGAACTGTTTTGGTGAGTTCTCCCTAAGCCAAGATTCCTAGCACAGATCTTGAGAGTCTAAGGCAGAGACTGAAAAGCTTGAGCCAATGGGGAGCTTGTGCTGTTGAATGTCTTTTAGACCTCTGATACTCCCTTGCATTCTCTATTCTCTTATTACTGTATCCTTTACTGTATTCTTTGCCCTTAAATAAATGTATGCACTGTGCAGTCTTTCAAATCAACCACACAGGGGAAATCAATGTAATATTTGAATAGATGCAGAAACTGTATGATACAATGCAAACGGTTTTCAATACTGTATTAAACAATCAGCAGATTGGAAGTAGACATGAACTTCTTCAATCATATAGACAGTATCCTCAGAAAAGAAACTAGACCATGTATCATATTTTAATTGTGAAGTGTTGAAATGTGTACCTCTAGAGATTGAGAATGAGAGACAAGAACGCCCAATATCACTAGTTCTATTAAACATTGTACTGTAAGTACTAACCAGATTGATAAGGTAAGAAAAAGGAAGTATATAAAAATTGGAAGGAAGAATAAATTTGATACTACTTACAGATAGTCTGATTGTGTACAGAGAAAATTCAAAATAATCCACAGATTTAAATAATAGAAAGAAAAGTGAATTTTGCAAAACAAGAAGATCAATACAAAAATAATATTTTATGTGTCTATATGTAGTATGAAATGATGAGAAAATAGTATTTTTAAGTGATACAAATTTATAACATCAAAAATACCTGGACTGTATGTATTAAAAATGTGCAAGTCTTCTAACCAAAAAAAAAAAAAAAAGATAAAAATGAATGGGAAATGGGGACTTAAATAAATATAACATATTTTTGGAGATCATTGCAATATTTTATACTGTAAAGATTTCAATTCTTTCCAAGTGTATCTATACTCTATTTACACATCAAATAATTTTAATATAAAGTCTCAAAGATGTTTGTGGTTGAGAAAATTGACAAAACAGCTAAGCAGACAGTTTAATACGATGCAAACATCCTGCTACTGATCAAAATGTCATCTTTGATTTTAGTATCCATTGGTAATTCTTGCTGATCCAATTTTTACTATAGTCATTTATTAAAAAAGAAAAAAAGTTGCTGTTGAGTAGATTCTGACTCATGCAACCCCCTGTGTTAC
>NW_004444046.1:411632-412736 GCF_000243295.1 Trichechus manatus latirostris | reverse complement strand
CTTTAAATATACAGATGCACACTATAGTGAAAGGAAACCAGAAATTAAAAGTAAAAACATAGCTGAAAAATATTTTTTTAAGTATCTTTCAAAAGTAAACAACATGTTTTTAAGTGACCCATGAGCCTGTGAAGAATCACACTGAAAATATCATATATCCAAACAGAGAAGTAGTTAAAATACAACCTATTAGAATTTGTTGGATGTTCCTAATATTGTGTGCACAGAAAAAAATTATAGGCTTGACTACATATGTGAGAAAATTAGATTTGGTAGTCATAATATACTGTGTCCATATCAAACAATTTGTAAAGAAGCAGCAAGTTAAATACAAAGAAATAAAAGTAGGACATCATTTAAAAAGTGTAGAAAATTTTAAAATAGGAAAAAAACTGAGTAGAGAAGGTAAAAATACATTTGGCTCTTTGACAAGAAAAATAAAATTAATACTAAGAAAATAATAATTTTTTAAATTTTTTCCCAAACAAAAATTTATACATACATTGTTATGTGACTCTGATTGCTCTCCCCATGCTGTGACAGCACACTCGTTTCCAGCCATGATTCCCCATGTCCATTCAACCAGCTCCTAACCCTCTCTGCCTTCCCATCTCACCTCCTGACAGAAGCCGCCAATTTAGTCTCTTGTATCTGCTTGAGCTAAGAGGCACACTCCTCAAGAGTATCACTTTATGTCTCACAGTCCCGTCCAATCCCTGTCTGAAGAGTTGTCCTCGGAAATTGATATACTTGTGGGCTGATAGAGAATCCAGGGGCCATACTTTCCAGGGTTCCTCCAGTCTTGGTCAGACCATTAAGTCTGGTCTTCTTACTAGAATTTGAGTTCTTCACCCCACCTTTCTCCTGCTCCATCCAGGACTCTCTGTTGTGTTCGCTGTCAGGGCGGCGGTCTTTGGTGGTAGCCGGGCACCATCGAGTTATTCTGGTCTCAGGACAATGAAATCTCTGGTTTATGTGACCCTTTCTGTCTCTTGGGCTAATACTTTCTTTGTGTCTTTGGTGTTCTTCGTTCTCCTTTACTTGAGGTGGTTGGGACCAATTGATGCATCTTAGATGGCCACTTGCAAGCGTTTAAGACCCCAG
>NW_004444046.1:406042-411173 GCF_000243295.1 Trichechus manatus latirostris | reverse complement strand
CTCTGTTTTATATAGGGTCTCTATAAGTCGGAAACAACGTGAAGGCACGTAACAACAAATGTAGGTTCGATCAGGTGTACTCTACATATTTCTTTCAGCAGTCTGTAATGTTGTTGTTGTCCATTCGGCCCCCAACTCATGGCGACCCTATGCTACAGGTCCTGTGCAATCCACATGATAGGTTACGGATCAGACTGTTGTGATCTATAGGATTTTCACTGGGTGGTTTTTACAAGCAAATCACCAAGGTTTTCTTCCTAATCCATCTTAATCTGGAAGCTCTGCTGAAACCTGTTTAACATCATAGCAACATGCAAAACCTTCATTGACAGACCTGTAGTGGTTGCATATGAGTTGCACTGGCCAGGCATCAAACCCAGATCTCCTTCACAGAAGGTAGTAATTCTACCACTGAACCACTAATGCCCCCTCTGTAATGACACTAACCATGAAAAATGAAATTAAATGCTATATTGGGGAAATATGCGCTCTTTTACTTCCTTTGTTGGTAGTGATTGCTGTTTCCCAGTTTCGTTGGCCAAAGACCAAAAAGAAATAATATGAAAATTCTTCCATTCAATAACTGAGATGTAGAGGAATCCTTAATGCCTTCATCATATTAGAGAAAAAAGCAAGTCGTTTTTAACAATATTTATGAAGAATTGTTTTAACCATATATATATATAAACTCACATTTCCAATGAATATATACTAAAGTATGTAAATATGCTCAAAATATATTAATAGTGATAAGCAATGCATTACTACTAAGTGGAAAATAATGAATTTCTAGACACTGATCTGCATACTGCAAAATACAGCTTTATTTTACCATCCAAAATATTAGCTATAAGAATCTATTTTCTGGAAAATAATGGACTCAGCATGATTCTTTATGGCCACATTATCAATCGCCTAAAACAAGAGTTGTAATGAGATTAGTGTCCTTTAATTAGATGACACTATTAGCAAGTTTTACTCTAACCAGCCTCTTCATTTTTATCAGGAAGCAACTGATTACACTACTCTGTAATTAAAGTATAGAAATGTATGCCAACAATTGAAGTGGACTCTGTTGGGACTCATACTGTTACCATCTAGCTTCAAAAAGTTTAATGAAATCATTTACACATAATATAAACTTGGCTATCAGATTTGATATGGGCTGTAAATTTTGATAAGGCAAAATCAAAGCTAAAACTGTAAAGAAACTAAGACATTGTTAGCAGAGGAGAAAATCTCTTTGTGGCTTTCAGAAGCCTTAAATATAAGAGTAAGGAAATGCTGAAATAAAAGAATGTAAATAAGATATATCATGCCAACACTAACAAAAGAAAGCTGGTACAGTTATACTAGCATGCTACATTTTCCAATTATACCAGTATTCTCCTATTATGTACTATGGTCAATCTGTCTGGATAATTTTCTTTGCGTTCCAGTTTATGCTGTCCATGGGAGCTGATTGTCACAGAGGGACACAATATTAGTAATCACCTGGTCCACTTCTGGAAACCCTGGTGGCATAGTGGTTAAAAGTTCAGCTGCTAAGCGAAAGGTCAGCAGTTTGAATCCACCAGGAACTCCTTGGAAACCCTAAGGGGCAGTTCTACTCTGTCAGTAGGGTAGCTTAATATAAGCTGGAATCGACTGGATGGCAATGGGTTTTGTTTGTTTTTCTTGGTCCACTTCCTGCTACACCCTTATCTTTTCTTTACTTGTGCCATGGATTCCTGTGCTGGGCAGGGATTCCTGGAGTTTCTGATTTCTTTAAAAGTTACAGTCACCATCCAGAGGCTCAGAATAAGATTTAGTCTCAAACAACTAAAGTGAATTGAATACTCCCAAAAGTCAAATATCAAAATAAGGAAGAAATTCTTTTAAAAATTGTTTAGATCTATTTAAAGCAGCTCCTTCTTATTACATTAGTAAACTTCTTTTTCCTTCCTCTTTTCAAGACACGTAGAGCATAGGATACAACACTATTGTTATTCTGGTAGCACAAAATCACCTTTGAGTTTTAAGAGCTGAATTCAAGTCCTGTCTCAATTTATCATTTTTTATATATATATTATATATATATATATGTATATACTTGAACGATGTGATTATAGCAGTGACAGCTTCAACAACTGAAACAGTGCATAAGAAAAGCTATGTTTTACAGAAGCTGACAGGACTTGGGGATACAGGTTAGTAATTTGACAGTTACAGAGCAATATGACATGGATTCACCCAACCTAATTTGGTGATTAGATTAGAATTTAAATAGTTTCAAAGGGCTTGGCCATTTTCGTAACAACCAGAGAAGTCAACTTCCAATGAAACGGGAAGGAATCTTGATTTACATTCTTCAAATTACTGTTCTACGTAAACTAAAAGTGAAGTTCAGGGAGAAAGGTGGCCTCTGAGGCATCAAATCTAGCGCGGTTGCTCTTGGTCCTTACAGAACCAAAGCCTAAATCCGAGGGAACATCTTCTATCACAGCACACAATTATTGAAGTTAAAGAAAGTGATGTCTTGCAACATGGTTTATGTAAAATAAGAAAATGCTTTAATTCTATTCCAAATCAGAAGTTGTAATAACACCATCTTATTTTGTATTTATATTAAGTTTTGTATTTATATTAATTTTTTTGAGAGCTATTGTGGTACATGGAGCCCTGGTGGCACAGTAGGTAAGAGTTCAGCTGCTAACCAAAATGTCGGCAGTTCAAATCCACCAGCTACTCCTTGGAAACCCTATGGGGCAGTTCTACTATGTCCTATAGGGTCACTATGAGTCAGAATCAACTTGACAGCAATGGGTTTATTGTGGTACATGAAATAAGATTTGTATTCTAGATTTATATCTGTCAGTTACTTATGAAACAATGGCAAATCAGTTTGTGCTTTTAAGCCACAATTTTTCTTATAAAATTTGGACAAGATTATGTGATATATGAAAAAGTTTGTAACTATAAATTATTAATGAGTTCACAATATAATGAGCACGCTAAGATATTATCTATAATCCTCCAAATTTCTCTACAACTAGGTCTTAAAGGAAAGAGGCCTGGTGGTGTAATGGTTAAGTGCTTGGCTGCTAACCGATAGGTCGGCAGTTGGAACACACTGGACACTCCTCGTGAGAAAAGACCTGGTGATCTGCTCCTGTAAAGATTACAGCCTAAAAACCCATGGGGCAGTTCTACCCTGTTCTATAGGGTCACTAGGAGTTGGAATCAACTTGATGGCACTCAACAGCAATAACAGGTCTTGAAGATTGCTGCCATGCCATTTCTGTGACTGGAATACATTTTATGCAGGATTAGTGCCACCTGATACAATCACATATAGTTGTTGAAATCAAATATCTGGCAAATAACAGTCACCACCAATCACAAAACCCAATACATAAGTGTAATGATTGACAAATTTTATTTAGAAAGGGAAGAGAGTATAGAGAACAACAAAAACAAAATAGCATTTAAAATTACCTCAAGATATAAAATTCTCATGCACAATGGGATTTACATCAAAGTAATTTTTGTTTTGATTCATGTTGTTTGTTTCTGCTTGTTAGTAGACTCTACCATGTAGCTTTACCACCCTCTTCTGGATCCATCTTTCCCAGGAGTGGCCTCTCTCTTGTCCATTTACATGTCCTGAGAGAGAAAACAAGCAATAATCCTGTAGCTATAGGAAGAATAGCAATTCTGAACCCTCTTATGAATAATAGAAAAATCTGAAAATATAGTGAGTTTACAAAAAAATGAAAGTTGCGAAAGGTTCCAGCAACAAAGTCATATTTATCACCATGAAAGTCTTGATATAAAAAAAGAGCAAGGTGTTTAAATTTTGAGGAAAGGCATTTACTACCCAGAATTAAACCAGTTTTATAACTTGCAAGCTGCTTTAATCTGTCACAGGAAGGAAGAATGATGACTACATATTATAAACAGTTAAAAGTGTGGTTTTCAAAAACAATTATTTGAGTTAGGGTGAAGCTGAGAACATAAAATAGTCTCATGACCCATCACATCCATTATGTTTGGAATAATAGCCTTAGGCAGTTATATGACATAATAATAAATAGTCTCTTAAGTTAACAAATTTAAAAGTGTATTTTTCATCATCAAGATCACTAACTAGCAGTTACTGAACATTTAATGGACGCTTGGCTCTAATGGATATTGACCTTGTAAAGAATAAAATCTAAATACAGAAGGATTTTTCATAAGACAAACATTGTAGTTAGATCATGTCATATGAAGTGATTTGCTCTCACACAGCTACTCTGTGTAAAAGGAGAAAAATGAGTTACAATTTTCAATCATCTTATGTATGTTTGTGTGTATATATATATACATATACATATATGTGTGTATGTGTACATATATATGTATTTCTCCGTCCCTCGAGTTTATAACTGAGACTTGGTAGAATATAGAGTTACATTTGTTCAACAGAAATATACCTAAGAAAGTAGAGAACTAGGACCTGATACAGATATTCAGCAATCTACAACATTTTCAGGTGAAAATAGTTAAAAAACTCCAGGTCTTTCCTGACTCAAACCATACCACCTGAGTACTTGGAGTATGCACTGGACACTTTGTAACTGGACACTGAAAACATGATCATGTTTAAAAGTACTGTAAGATCCCTCTTCACCAACATCAGCAGTTATTGTTGTTAGGTGCCCCAAGTAGTTTTCAACTCATAGCGACCCCATGTGACAGAGTAGAACTTGGCTGTAATCTTTGCAGTAAGCAGATCACCAGGTGTTTCTCCTGCAAAGCCGCTGGGTGGGTTTGAACTGCCAACCTTTCAGTTAGCAGTCAAGGGCTTAACTATTTGCATCACCAGGGCTCCTTACATCAGTAGTAGGACCCATACATTGAGGCCCCTCTCACCACACATTACACTCCTGTTGAATTTTAATTGAGCCCTCTGATCCTGGAAAATAGCGATAGGTAAAAAAAAAAAAATTCTCTTACCCTTTTGAGTTCCGGAAAACAGCCTGACTTTAAACCATTGACCTTCCTCTCCCACTGGTCCTTACTGAATCCAGATGAAACATGTTCCATCTGGCCTTAACAGTAAACCTAGGCGATAACTCCATGTTATTGATACATCCTGTTGTTTAAA
>NW_004444046.1:403594-405083 GCF_000243295.1 Trichechus manatus latirostris | reverse complement strand
AAAAAAAAAAGGTCCTCCAAGGTCGAGAAGGGAGATTGTTGACATGTCGTGGGATTGTTAACCAATTTCATAAAACAATATGTGTACTGACGGTTTAATGAGAAACTATTTGTTCTTTAAACCTTCATCTAAAGTACAATAAAAATATATATAAAATAAAATGCAAGTTTATCACTTCCCCTTTCTGCTTGTACAATTCCTAGAGTTACATTCTGCCTTGGGTAATTTTACACTTTTATCACAAGAGTCTTCTCAATGCATATGAAGGACAATTTATACCTAATGGATTATAATGCTGCATGTCGCCAAATTTTTCTCTTACAAGTCCATGAGTGTCTATTTATTTTTTCTGAGTCCTATTGTAATATATGAAATTTATCTTTCCTTTTTCCTTCCTTTCTCTCTCCCTCTCCTTTCCTTCTTATCATTTTCTTCTATTATTCACTCCTTTTTATTCATAAAATTTATTACATTCAAATACATGTCAAGCCCCTGTGATACTGGATATGAGCTGTCAACTGCCTCTACCAGTTCCTGATAGAGTATTCTTTTTGACTTGAGTATTTACTTCTTTTTTGGATCTTGATTGTCTCCTTTCCCTTTTGATGAGAATTATCAGCATATTATGGGGTCTTGGAAACATTGTTCATGCGGTCACAGTTTATTGATATGCTCATATCACTGTAGGTATTTCATCACTTCCACTTTCAGATTTGTCAGCATTGTGCTCAGCAAATCTGTACTCTTTAAATATTGTCTACCTCAATGGAAGAAACCAAACCCCTTGCCATCGAGTCAATTCTGACTCATAGCAACCCTACGGGACAGAGTAGAACTGCCCCATAGGGTTTCCAAGGAGCAGCTGGTGAATTTGAACTGCCAGCCTTTTGGTTAGCAGCCGAGTTCTTAACTACTGTGCCACCAGGGCTCCATTGTCTACCTTAGGGAGAACTAAACTCTTAGGAAATCATTAATTAACTAGCAGATATAGACCATTAGTGGCCCTGGATTCCAACAGATTTTAAATACATGAAGTATTTCTATATTAATTACATAATTTATATTCCAAAATTGATTGTCTGCCATCTGTTTATACTACAATATAGTATCCCTCTTTCTCTCTCTGTCTCTCTACTCTCAAATGCTTTTATTCTCAGATCCATATCTCTTGCCTGAATCACAAGGCCACTTTGCTTTCCCCATCTGGCAAGCATGCTTCTGTTGTTTCAAATTATATCTCTTCTTGACTGTATTTCGATTGTTAGATTTTTTCATCATTTTAAAATCTTTTATTTCATATTTTATATCCCTGGTTAAAATTCTATTTTATTTTTTGGTTTATAACTTAAACTTTAGATATTTTTCCTAGTTTTAGCTTCTCTGAACTACTATTAAGCGTTTATATCGTTTTGTATAAGCTATGGCAAGTATCTTCTATAACAATATAATGAGATACTATGATAAATGACTGTATTAGTTTTTGTTGGCC
>NW_004444046.1:402115-402915 GCF_000243295.1 Trichechus manatus latirostris | reverse complement strand
TTGCTTGTGTCATATTTATAATCAGAGGCGGATTTAGAACTACAACTCAAATTTTTAAAGCCTGCTAAGATGTTTTCCCTATTATTCTTCAATATTCTTTCTTAAAAGAAAAAAAAAAAAAATCAACCACTTTGGGATGTGTTAGTTTCCTAGAGCTGCCTTAAACAAAATACTGCAAACTGGGTGTCTTAAAACAACAGAAATTTATTGTCTCACAGTTCTGGAGGCCAGAAGTCTGAAGTCAAAGTGTTTCCATGACCATGCTGTCTCTGAAGGCTCTAGGAGAAGATCCTTCCCTCTTCCTAGGTTCTTGTAGTTCCTAGTAATCCTTGTGTTTCTTGATTTGTAGATGAATCACTCCAATCTCTGCCTCCATCTTTACGTTCTTGTCTTCCATGTGTGTCTGCCCTTCCCTGTGTATCTTCTCTTTTTATAAGGACACCTACAATATTGGGTTAGGAACCAACATATTCTAGTATGACTTCATGTTAACATCATGAAAGACCCTGTTTCCAAACAAGGTCACTTTCATTGGTACTAGGGGTTAGGACTTCAACATATCTTTTGGGGGGACACAATTCAATTCATAACAAGAGAGAAAAAGGCTGTCTAAGAAGTCTAAACCAAACAATACTAGCTTTTCGTGTCAGGAAAATACATCCTATTCATCTTCATATACACAGGGGTAAGCACAGTGGCTGACACACAGTAGATGATGAATTAAAGTATGATAGGGAATAATAATAATAGACTGAAAATTTAAATTATAATGTGAGTTAAGCTTGTCCTATGTATTTGAT
>NW_004444046.1:384310-388554 GCF_000243295.1 Trichechus manatus latirostris | reverse complement strand
CCAGCCACTCCTTGGAAACCCCATGAGGCAGTTTTCTACTCTAACCTATAGGGTCCCTACAAGTTAGAATCGACTCAGTGGCAACACACTTGGTTTTCTTTGGTTTTTTAGAAAGCCACTCATTTTTGGATGATTTGTAAACAGTATTTTGCTTTGAAAACTAACTGATAAACCCTCCTTTTTGTATTAAACTTGATGTTCAGCGAGGCTAACTAGTTGAGCTCTATTTCCTTTCCTTTGCATCTTGCCATAGCTTATGACCTTATCTTCTATTAAAGCAAGAGGATATCTTATTTGCTTTTAAGGTACTTTCTTCCTAAGCTCTTTTCCTTCTACATTCCAAAATGTGAAGGGAAAGAACTGACATTTAGACATTATTTGAAAGTTAACTGTATTCAAAGAACTACTATTTGCATTCTATTTTTTTTTTTCTTTTTCATGAAGGCCTGGAAATTACCAATATAATGAATTAACTTTCAGGCCATGACTGCGTGGTATACAAGAACTTGCTGAAAATACTACCTTTTTGCTATTGCTTACAAATTCTAATTCTATTCCATTGAGCATTTGTATTTCTGTTATAAAAAGGAACTGAACATCATTTCTATCATTATCCTGAATGGCCCATATTTAATGTCCATCAAATTCCAGATTTTGAGGCCATTAATTCTTAGGTACCTGACTCAGAAACACTAATTGTCTAAAATCATTTGTTAAATTGCAATAACATCACTTATTCTTGTAGTAGGCTCTACTTACTTCTAGAAGATTCCAGATAAAGGAAAGATCTTACATTTTATTGTTCATGCCCAGATTTTACACAAAATCTCCATGAAATGGTTGGATTATCATATACTTTAAAATCCTCCCACTAATCAAGCATGAGAAGCCAAAAAATATACACTGCACAGATGGGTGGTTAATTTCTTTCCCATTGAGCTTGCAATGGGCTCCATGATGTTGCAACAGCTGTGATGAGAATGGTGGCTGTCCCCAATCTATGCTTCATTTAACTTCGGAAGTTCTAAAGTATCACATTGTGTAGAAAATTTAAAAAAAAAAAAAAAAGTCCTTTAAAGCAATGAAACTTGGTGTCCTGAAGCAGTATTTCATTTTTAACAACTGAAGTTTAGAGCAAATGTTGGTACTTGTATATTTCTTTCTTTTGACAACTTTACCATCAACTTAAATTGTATTTCATAGCTAAATACATAGTGTCGACCTTGTCCTAGACATCCTATGAAAATCAATGGGATCATGAAAGCAGGGAGCAGAAGAATTGTGCTGTAAATATTGAGTTTCAATTGTTTGCCACTCAAATTCATTTTTCACAGATACCGATAATACCATATTGCATTTGTATAGGATGTTTTTATATTCAAAAGTACTTTCCTGTCAAATGGGAGTAAAAATACGTGTTCTACCTTCTTCACAGAGCTGATGAGGTGATTACCTGACATAAAAGAAATAAAAACACTTTCTAAAGAAAAGAGTACTATCAGATACAGATTATCATTATCATCACATCAGAGAATTTCAGTGCAGTAAAAAGTGCACAGGTTTTGAAGTAGGATTTCAGTTCTGGTTTCATTTCTTATAATACGTGTAAAACTGGGTAAGTTTCTGACTTTTTACACTGAGCCTAAGATTTTGTGTATAAAATTGGAGTAATTATAAGCTAATAGAAAATTGTGGGGGGTGTGTGCATGTGTGTGTTTATATATGGAAAATGCATGGTTCAGTTCCTGACTACTATACAACAATCATGTTTAAATTTTAGGCATATAAAAATCATTATTTAAAAGTAATAACTGTGCATAGACTGGTGCAAGGCACATTTTGACAACAAATATTAAGGGTCTAGAGTAAATTCAAGAGAGAAAAGGCAATACAAGGGCTGAGGGGAATCACCTTCCACTTGCCCTCCGTTTAGTATGCCTAAGTGGCATGATATTTCTGCGTGGACAAAGTCATTTGATAATTGTGTTTCTGGTGGATCTGTAACTGCTAGATTATATGTCATAGAACACAACTTTAAAAAAAAAAAATCACTGTTAGGTGTCTAGAGAAAACTCAAGTCTTCTGCTCTATATCATCCTTTTCCAGTCTTCAAGAATTGGTCAAGCCACTCCACCATCAGGGAGGGAAAGTGTTTTAGGATAGTAAAAAGTTCAAGCTACTATGACAATGGGTAATATTGGTATGCTGAATTAAACTTGGAACATTCATAGTCATGGTCCCTTATAAGGCTTCCTCCCACGTAACCAGAATGTTTAGAGGCGGTGGCTGCTTACTTTGATTTCCTGTCTTTTGATTTCTTTTCCTCTCTTTTGATTTTTTGCTTTTGGAATTGATTCCCAAGCAGTGGAGTAGAAATAAGAGCAGAGTTCATTTTCCCTTGAAAGATGCTCATAAATTTCTTGTGTCACCTTAGTTGAGATCAGTTGCCTTTCTCACTTCCACAAGGCTCTAGGTTCTCTCTCTCTCTTCCCCTCTACCCTTCATCATACATATGCCATCTTTCTACTTAGACTGATGCAGGTTCAAACGTCTGGGGTGGATGGGCTAAATCCTCCTCTACTCAGATATGGAGGATGTGCTTAGATCAATCATTACATTGTCTCTCTCTCCTCAGCTCTTTATTCAGCAATCAACTTTTAGAATTTACTTCCTTACTATCTGATGTATTTTCTTACATATTTAACGTCTATGTACTACTCTTCCATCTTAACTAGAATATAAACTCCATGAAGGCAGGATCGTATATGTGTGTATGTGTGTGTGTGTGGATAGATAGATAGATAGATGTTTCCATATTGTCCATAAGATTGCTGCTAAATGGCAGGCACACAGTAAATAATTGTTACACAATTATGTCAATAAACACATACGAAATTTTGTTTGGATCTAAGGAAAAACATATTTTCAGACTTTTCTCTGTCTAATATATGAAAAAAGATAGCATCCTCATGTTCCAGGTAAGCACACTGGAACTCTACTATGGGGTTAAGTCAGAGTCCAGCTAATAAATAATTGCTTTGTCTTCTTTGTGATTATCTCTTTCAAAACCCCCACAGTTTATGCTGGCTAACAATAATTAGGCAAAAGGTAAAGATACTACCGAATCGATATTACTACCTATTAGTACATCCATCCATTATTTTCAAAAATATTATATTTTCCCTGATGATTAAGATGATTATGAATATTTTATAAACATTAAAAAGGTAAAAGTATGAAGAAAATACACATAACTCTAAGATAGGGGAAAAAACACAATAAATTATAGTATTTTTATTTTAGCCATTTCCCCTAGTAATATTTGTACTTTCATTGTCAAATTAGGGTCATAATCTTTGTTGATGTGACTGTTCATGTCATAATATATCAAAATCATTGTTCTTCATCATTTGATATAATACTGTAACATGAATTCTAAAGACTGCATAAGGCACCAGATTTTTGACCATATTACATTTAGCCAATTCCCTAATGTTAAGAAACTGCTTTTTTTCTTTGTTTTCATTCTCATTTATATAGTTTGCTACCAATTTTTTAATTAGAAATGATCTAGTAAAAAAAAAAAAAAAAAAAAAACCCTTGACTTTACAGAGGAGAAAATTGAAGTACATAAAGATTTGATTACTCAAATGTTATATTTTAAGAGGCTGAGAAGTAGAACTCAAACTTTCTGATTCCTATTCTAGTGCTCTTCAAAATGCACATGATCATGAAAAGAAAAGGGCATTACACGTTTTCAGTATTAAGTTAAAGTGGGCTCTGGGTTTCTGATGTTAAAGAAACCAGCTGGGGTAATAGTAGAATCCTCTTAGGATGGCTAGGGGAGTTGTGAGCCACACATTCTTTCAACCAAAATTTAAATTATTTGTAATAAAAATCGATAACCAAAGCTGGTATTTATACAATTATATCAGCCTAAAATAAGAGACAACTTAGATATGGTAAAGGAGTGGTTTCTGAATAGTCAGATGGTCCTGGATATCTGGGAATGAAGGAAGAGCCACGTTGTGGGAGAAAAAAGAACTGTGGGCACTGTATTCATCCCTTATTGGTTCCTCAGCCTGTTATTTCCTCTAGCAAAGGGTTCAGTGTGTCATCACCTTGCTGCGTGGAATGGGTAAGGACACAAGAGTGAAGAAAAAGGGTGACCACATTCATTTAAAAACAGTCTCAGTTCTTAGTCTCAGTATCATTTTTGGTAATAGCATATGTTTTATAATAAT
>NW_004444046.1:362355-383722 GCF_000243295.1 Trichechus manatus latirostris | reverse complement strand
ATTACTTATAAATAAAATCCCATTGATGTTCTTATTATATACATATTAACAACAAGCATCTCTGGAGGGGTGTTACTACAAAAATTACCAAAGAAATCAATGGTAATTAGGTCATAATTTTTAAATGATTCTGGTATACTTTTAATTTTTAATTCTATTTAAATGTGGGCAAGCCTGAAAAGTAAATGTTGAAAGTAGTCTTCAAAACCAAAGAGGCCTTTCAGTCAATAGCTCAACTTTGCTGAAATTCAGTAAGAGTCTTGAAAACTAATTAAACACTCAAAAAAGAAATACTCCCCTATGAAAGCTTCACTTTTTCTGTGAAGCCTTTTTGGAAAGCCATATCCAGAGCTGGAAAAACTAAACACCTGCGTTTAAGGGACTCATGAATGTTTAATCCTGATGAATAGATTACTCCAGTGGGATCCAGGCAAACAGAGCACAACAAGTAAGCATGAAAACAAAATACTCCCTGGTCCAGAGGCATTTCCTTATACTGCCTTCCTTCAATCATTCTGCTGTACTATTTATTAATACCTGTAGCTTCTATTGTTTGTATGTGTGTGTGTATTCTTGCAAAGTAAGAAACATATTCACCCTTAAATAAGACTATCTAATAAGCCTTTTTTTTTTTCATTGTGATTTAGCAGAGAGTTTACAGACCAAATTAGATTCTCATTGAAAAATTTTTCATGGCGTTGGCTGCAATCCACATTGTGTCAGCACTCTCCCACTGTCCCTTTCCACCCCAGGTTCACTGTGTCCATTAGTCCCGTTTTCCTGTCTCCACCTGCCTTCTCATCGTTGTTCTTGGACTGGTGTTGCCCGTTTGATCCCGTATACATGATTGATCTAAGAAGCACATTCCTCACATGTGTTGTTGATTGTCTTATAGGTCTGTCTAATCTTTGGCTAAAAGGTGAACTTTGGAAATGGCTTTAATTCTGAGTTAGGTTATCTGTCCAGGGCCATAGTCTCAGGGTTTCCTCCAGTCTCTGTCAGACCCTGGTATTTTTTTTTTAATTTGATCATTTGTTACACATTTTCTCTTGCTCTGTCTGGGACCCTCTGTTGTAATCCCAGTCAAAGCAGTCAGTAGCGGTAGCTGGGCACCATCTCATTCTTTTGGTCTCAGGGTCATATAGGCTATGGTTCATGGGATCCATTAGTCCTCTGGACTAATTGCTCTCTTGAGGCTTTAGTTTTTTTCCCCCCATCTCCTTTGCTCTAGACTAGAAGAGACTGATAGTTGTATCTTAGATGGCCGCTTGCAAGCTTTTAAGACCCCAGAACTACTCACCAAAGTACGATGTAGAACATTGTCTTTAAAAACTAAGTTATGCAATTGACCCAGATGTTCCCTGAGTCTGTGATTCTTTGCCTTCAAACCTGGGAACGTCATCCTGTGAAAACCAAACCAAAAACTAATTGTTGTCAAGTCGATTCCAGCTCATAGTGACCCTATAGGGCAGGGTAGAACTGCCCCATAGGGTTTCCAAGGAGCGTCTGGTGGATTCATACTGCTGACCTTTTGGTTAACAGCCATAGCTCTTAACCACTACGCCACCAAGGATTCCTCATTCTGTGAGGTGTTTATTTGTGTCTAAGAGGTTTCCCTGACAGTGCCACTTGTGTGTTCTATTGTCTATATTAATATATGAGAAGCACCTACAGTATATATTTAGAAATTTCCACCTCAGAACCTATATCTGCCGGTGGGTGTGCTCCATTACACCCTCTCCAACATGGCATATCTATGTATACATTCATAGACTATTGTTTGTTGATTCCAATGTTGCCGTATTGTCTATGCTATAGTAGTTACCATTAAAAACCTGTTACCACCAAGTCAATTCTGACTCATAGCAACCCTATAGGACAGGGTAGAACTGCCCCATAGGGTTTCCAAGGAGCAGCTGGTGGTTTTGAACTTCCAACCTTTTGGTTAGCAGCCAAACACTTAATCACTGTGCCACCAGGGAGTTGCTATAGTTGTCCTTTATTCCTGCATTCCTCTCAATGTCCTCTCCTGCCTTGGTCATGTTGTGCTGACTTCTCCCATATTGTGCATTGTCTTTCCCTTCACCAATATTAACTGGTGTCTACTATCTCTTTGGTAATTTTCCTTCCCTCCCCCTCCCATCCATGGTAACCGTCAGAGTCTGTCTTTTTTTCCCCAGTGTGTAAACGCTTTGTTGTTACTTTATAAAAGTGGTCTCAAAACAAAACAAACACACAGAAAAAGCGGTCTCATACAATGTTTGTCTTTTTGTGATTGATTTATTTCACTCAGCATAATGACCTCCAGAATCATCCATGCTGTGAAGTGTTCTGCAGCTTCATCATTATTCTTTATCATTGCGCAGTATTCTATCGTGTGTATGTACCACAATGTTTGTTAATACATTCATCTGTTGATGGGTACTTAGATTGTTTCAACCTTTTTGGTATTGTGAATAATACTGCAATGAATATGGATGTGCATGTGTCTATCTGTGTCATGGCTCTTATTTCTTTAGGGTATATACTTAGGTGTAGGATTGCTGGATCATATAATATTTCTATTTCTAGCTTTTTGAGGAAGCACCATACCATTTTCTATAATGGTTGTACCATTGTACATTCCCACCAGCAGTGTATAAGAGTTCCAATCTCCCCCCATCTTTGCCAACATTTGTTATTTTCTGTTTTTTTTTTTTTTTGATTTAGTGCCAGTAATGTTGTGGTGAGATAGTATCTGTTTGTAGTTTTGATTTTCATCTCTCTAATTGCTAGTCATCTGAAGCATTTCTTCATATGTTTGTTAGCAACTTGAATAACTTGAATGTCTTCTTTGGTGAAGTGTCTTTTCATATCCTTTGACCATTTTTAAATTAGATTATTTGTCTTTTTTTGTTAAGGTATTGAATTTTTCTATAAATTTCTGAGATTAGACCCTTGTCAGATATGTTGTAGCCAAAATTTTTTTTTTTCCAATCTGTAAAAACCATTTGGAGAAGTCTTTTGTTGAGCCTAAGTGTTTAACTGTTAGGAAGTCCCATGTATCCAGTTGATTTTCTTCTGTGTGTGAATTTTTACTTATGTTTAGTAATCTATTAATGCCATATATTAAGGTCCCTAGCATTGTCCCTTATTTTTCCCCCATAATCTCTATTGGTTTAGGTTTTATATTTTGATCTTTGATCCATTTTGAGTTAGTTTTTGTGTATAGTGTGAGGTATGGATCCTGTTTCATTTTCCTACAGATAGATATCCAATGTTGCCAGCACCATTTGTTGAAGAGACTGTCTTTTCCCCATTCAATAACCTTTGGTCCTTTGTGGAAGATCAGTTTTCCATAGGTAGATGGATTTACATCTTGGTTCTCAATTCTGTTCCATTGGTCTATGTGTTTGTTATTGTACCAGTACCAGGCTGTTTTGACTACCAGGCTGTTTTGACTACTGTATAGTATGTTCTGAGATCAGGTAGTGTGAGGCCTCCTACATTGTTCTTCTTTTTTAATAAGGCTTTACTTATTTGGGGCCTCTTTCCCTTCCATATAAAGTTAGTGATTAGTTTTTCTGTATCAGTGAAGAATGCTGTTGGGATTTGGATTGGGATTACATTGTATCTATATATCACATTGGACAGTATTGACATTTTCACAGTGTTAAGTCTTCCTATCCAAGAGCATGGTATGTTTTTCCATTTATGTAGGTCTCTTTTGGTTTCTTGCAGTAGTGTTTTGTATTTTCTTTGTGTAAGTCTTTTACATCCCTGGTTAGATTTATTCCTAAGTATTTTATCTTCTTGGGAGCTATTGTACATGGTGTTGTTTTCCTAATTTCCTTTTCACGGTTCTCTTTGTTGATATAGAGGAATCCAACTGACTTTTGTATGTTAATCTTGCATCCTGCCACTTTGCTGAATGCTTCTATTAGTTCCAATAGCTTTCCTGTGAAGTCCTCAGGATTTTCTATTTAGAGAATCATATCATCTCTGAATAGGGATAGTTTTACTTCTTCCTTAACAATATGGATGCCCTTTATTTCTTTTTCTTGCCTTATTGTTCTCTCTAGAACATCCAATACAACATTGAATGAGAGTGTTGATAAAGGGTATTCTTGTCTGGTTCCCATTCTCAGAGAGGAGTGCTTTCAGATTCTTTCAGTTAAGGATAACATTGGCTGTTGGATTTGTATAAATTCTCTTTATTATGTTGAGGAATTTCCCTTCTATTCCTATTTTACTGAGAGTTTTTATCAGGAATGGGGGTTGGAATTTATCAAATACCCTTCTGCATGAACTCATATGATCATGTGATTCTTCTCCTTTGTTTTATGCCTAGTATGAATCACACTTGGTTGTGATGTATTATTTTTTTGATATGCTGTAGTATTCTATTGGCTAGGATTTTGTTTAGAATTTTTGCACCTATATCCATGATGGATATTGGTCTGTAGTTTTCTTTTTTAGTGGTGTCCTTGCCTGGTTTTGGTATTAGGGTTATGCTGGCTTCATAAAATGAGTTTGGGAGTATTCCTTCCTTGTCTATGTTCTGGAATAGTTTGAGTAGAATTGGTGTTGACTCTTTTCTGAATGTTTGATAGAATTATCTAGTGAAGCTGTCTGGACCAGGGCTTTTGTTTGTTGGGTATTTTTTTATGATTCCTTCAATTCCTTCTTTTGTTATGGATCTGTTCAAATTTTCTACCTCAGATTGTGTTAGTTTATGTAGGTGGTGTGTTTCTAGAAATTTGGCCATTTCCTCTAGGTTTTCAAATTTGTTGGAGTACAGTTTTTCATAGTTTTCTGTTATGATCCTTTTTGTTTCAGTTGGTCCTATTGTAATGTGACCCATCTCATTTCTTATTTGGGTTATTTGCATCTTCTCCTGTTTTTCTTCTGTCACTTTGGCCAATGGTTTGTCAATTTTATTAATCCTTTCATAAAAACCAGCTTTTAGTTTTGTTGATTCTTTCCATTGTTTTTTTTTGTTCTCTTTTTCATTTATTTCTGCTGTAGTTTTTATTATTTTATTTCTTATGGTGACTGTGGGCTTTTTTGCTGTTCTCTTTCTAATTGTTTGAGTTGTAGGGTTAATGTTTTGATTTTTTTATCCTTTCTTCTTTTTAGATGTATGCTTTTAATGCTATAAATTGACCTTTGAGCACTACTTTTTCTGTGTTCCAAGTTTTAGTATGTTGTGTTTTCATTCTCATTTGATTCTAGGAATTGTTTAATTTCATCTTTGATTCCTTCTATTACCCAGTAGTTTTTAAGCAGGGTGGTATTTAGTTTCCATTTATTAATTTGTTTTTCCTTGCTCTTCCTGTTATTGATTTCTACTTTTATATCATTGTGATCAGAGAAAATGCTTTGTATTATTTCAGTGATTTTGGATTTGTTACGGCTTGCTTTGTGGTCTAAAATGTGGTCTCTTCTAGAGAATGATCGATGCGCATCCAAGAAGAATGTGTACTTTGTCACTGTTGGGTGATGTGTTCTGTAAACGTCTGTGAGGTCAAGTTGGTTAGTTCTGGTATTATTTAGATCTGCATCTTTGTTGAGTTTCTTCCTATCTGTCTTTCATCAAGAGTGGTGTGTTAAAGCCCCCTGGTATTATTATGGAACTGTCTATTTCTCTTTTCAGTGCTGTTAGAGTTTTTTTTATGTATTTTGGAGCTCTGTTGTTAGATGTGTATATATTTATTAGGGTTATGTCCTCTTAGTGGAATGACCCTTTAATCATTAGATAATGTCCTTCCTTGTCTTTTATAGTGGATTTTGCTTTAAAACCTATTTCATTAGAGATTAATATTGCCACTCCTCTTTTGTGGTTATTGATTGCTTGATATATCTTTTTTCATCCTTTAAGTTTTAGTTTGTTTATATATTTGTATTGAAGGTGAATCTCTTGCAGACAGCAAATTGTTGGGTTGTGGTTATTCTGCCACTGTCTGTGTCTTTACTTATGCATTTAGGAAATTTACATTCAGTGTGATTATTGATAGGTATGAGTTTATTGCTATCATTTTCTTATGAATTTTTGGGGGTGTTGACTGTTTCTGCACTTAATTTTCCATGCTGGTTTTTTTTTTTTTTTTTTTTTAATTGTGGCTTGTCTTTTCATTTCCTTGGTTGTTTTTGGTTTTGTGTGTGCTGAATCTTTATGATTTCTTCTTGCATATTTTGATGACTAGGTTTGTTGACTTTCTTTGTGGTTACCCTGAAATTTACCTTAATTGTCATAAGTTTAAAACTGTAATTTATTTATTGATATTGCCTTGACTTCCTCTCCATATGGAAGTTCTAAATCTATACCCTTTATTCCCCCTTTATGTTTTGAAGTGGTCCTTAGTTACAGATTGATGTCTCTGGTTCTGTTTTTGATCTTTTAGTTTTATTTTGGTTTTGAGAGTTCTTTATCTGGGTTGATATCTGTCTGATGTTGTTATGTGTTTTAATATCAGGTTGTTGTCTGGTGTGTTATTAGTTTTCTGTCTGAAGAACTCTCCGTAATATTGTTTGTAAAGTTGATCTGGTTTTTACAAATTCCTTTAATTTCTGTTTATCTGGAAACGTCCTAATTTCACCATCATAATTGAGGGGCAACTTTGCTGGATATATAATTCTTGGTTGGCAGTTGTTTTTTTTCTTTTTTCTTTCAAGTTTTTGTATATATTATCCCATTACCTTCTTGTCTGCATGGTTTCTGTCAAGTAATCAGAACTTAATCTTATGGATGCTCCCTTGTAAGTCATCTTTTGAGAGACTTTAGGATACTTCCTTTGTCTTTAGTTTTGGAAAGTTTGATTATGATATGTCTTGGTGTTCTTCTATTGGGATCTATCCTGTATGGAGTTCATTGTGCTTCTTGTTTGATTATCTTCTGTTCTTTCATGATATTAGGGGAGTTTTCTGTCAGCATATCTTCAACAATTCTCTCTGTGCATCTTGTTGACTTCTCCTCTTCTGAGATTCCGATCATGCATAAATTATTCCTCTTGATAGTGTCCCACATGACTCTTAACATTTCATTTCTTTTTTTTTGATTGCTCCTCAGACAGATTAGTGTCAAGGGATTGGTCTTCTATTCTGCTGATCCTATCTTCCATTGTTTCAATTCTACTCCTATGACTTTCCATTGAGTTATCAATTTCTGCAATTTTATTGTTAGGCGTCTGGATTTCTATTTGTTGTTTGTGTAATATTTCCAATTGTCTATTTCATCACTTTGTTCTTGTATTGTTTTCCTGAATTCTTCTAGTGTTTGTTCTGTGTTTTCCTTGGTTTTGTCCATATTCTCCATAATTTTGTCTGTGTTTTCCTTGATTCCTTCGAGGATCCTATACATAAGCCTTTAGAATTCCTTATCAGGAAGCTTCATTACCTTTTCTTCCTCAGGGAGGATTTCTGGTTCTTTATTATGGTTACTTGCTGGGGCTATCTTGCCCTGATTGTTTAGGTGGTTTGCTATTGTCTGTTGTCTCCATGACATTAAGGGGTTGTTGTATTTATTTTTTATTTGTATAATTGTTTGCTGTGTCCTATTTTTGGTTTGTTTGTTTGTTTTGTTTTGTTTTGGTGATTCCTGGCAGATGTGACTGGAGTGGTGCTCTGGTTGCTTAACTGGCCATGCTGAAGCCCTGCCTACCTGTCTTTGGGTAAGTGGAGCAGCAGGTAGGTCTGGGAGCTCCCGTCTCTGTTTACTGATCTTGTGGGGAAGATGAGGGTGGGTTGTTTGGGCTTTGGCCTCTGTCTGTCTTCAGTATGGTGACTCAGGAGTGAGGAATGATGCTCTCCATGCAGGTGGAGCAGCCAATGTGGTGGGGGTTGTGGGTGAGTGGAGGTATGCTCATCACCTCTCACTGGTTGTGGGGGAGGTGTGGGTGGTAGAGGGGGAGTGGCAGGGGGATAGTCACACAGTCACTCTACCTCCATATCTTCCTGGGCACGGGGAGGGAGGAAAGAATGACAGGCAAATGTTCACTCAGTCTCACTGCATCTGTCTGTCAGTGATAGAAAGAGAGAGGAAGGTTCAGCGGATGTGTATGCACATACTCCTCTTTTGCCCCATGCTGGGTAGAGGAAGGGAGGACAGGGCCTCAGGGGATCTACACGTAGTCTTAGCTCCTCTTCCCCTTGTTGGGCAGGTTAAGTGATGGAGTCTCACCTGGCAGATACATGCACAGTGGTGCCACCTCACATCAGGCAAGGAGAGGAGGGAAGGGGCTATGGGAGAATGCACATGCAGTCCCAACTCCTCTGCCTCTGGCTGGGTTGGTTAAGGGATGGAGTTACCCCTGGCGGTTGCACACATAGTGGTAACACCTCACATCAGGTGGGGGGAGGGAGAAAGGGACTGATTGCAGGGGGATGTGCACACAGTCATGGCTCTTCTGCCCCTCATTGGGCAGGATGAGGGATGGAGTCACATCTGCAGGATATGCACACAGAAGTGGTTCCTCATGTCAGGCAAGGCGAGGGAGGAAGGAGCTGCTGGGGATGTGCATGCAGTCACATTTCCTCTGCCCCTTGCTTGGCAGGCTAAGGGAGAGAGTTGCACCTGGTAAATGCAAGCGCGGTGGTGCCAGCTTCTGTCAGTTGCTGATGGGGGGAGGAAAGAAGGGGCTGTGGTGAGATGTGCGCATAGTCATAGTTCCTCTGCCCCTCGCTGGGCAGGTTAAGGGAGAGAGTCATGCCTGATGGATGGGAGCACAGTGGTTTCCCCTTACATCAGGCATAGGGAGGGAGGCAGGAGCTATGAGGGGATGCATGCACAGTCAACGGCTCTTCTATCCCTCACTGGGCAGGTTAAGGGATGGAGTTACACCTGGTGGATACACGGAGAGAGATGTTACCTTGTGATGAATGTGGGGAAGGAGGACAGAGTAATGGGTAAGCTATCTCACTGTCCTGCTGCTGCTGTCCCTACTGGGACATTGAGGGACAAGTATGTGGAAGGTAGGCACACATACAGGGGTGCTTCTAGTCTCATTCATCAGGTGGGCAAGGTAGAGTAGTGGATGAGGTTGAGTGGATAGAGGGAAGAGGACAGGCTTGCGTTATGGTCCCCCAGTCAGGCAAGGTGGTTGGGGTATGGAACCCTCTGCCATCTCTGATTAGGATGATGGGGTGTGGGGAAGCATGTTCCTCCAGCTAGGATAAGTGGGTGCCAGAGACCCTTGGATCCCCTGCAGCCAGTAGGTGGGACCTGTCCTCTCTCTAGTGTGAGGAGGGGGAACCGCCAGAGAGTGGCTGGGTGGGAGAGCTCCCGCCAACAGTCTGCAAGTCAACCACCTCGTGCATGCACTCACTCCTGAGGTCAAGGACTGCCACTCCTGAGTATCTCTGGTTGTGGATCTGGCACCCTCCCTGTCTCTGCTTCTTTCCATGTGTGTTTCTAGAAGTTTTCTGTCCCTTTTGGGAAAGTAGTGAAGTTGCCTTGTTATTTTCTTCACCTGAACCCACTGCTGGATTTTTCCTAAGTTAGCCATGGCAGGCCGGTACAGCTGGCTGAGCTCTGCCATTCCATGTTACACCTCTTTCACCGATTTATTTATTCCTTCCAATAGGTGTTCTGTTCGGTCCTTAGACTTTCTTTTTCGAAGTTCAGGGTTCCTAGATGGTTATCTGCTTCTATTTCCCTTGGTTTTTTGGGTCTTTGGTCCAGGGGGACATTATGGTGTATGTGACTAAGCCAACATCTTGGCTCCACCTCTGTCTTAATCTTTTAATAAATTACATGTTGCATATCTATTTTGTTCAAAATGAATTTAAAATTATTTAACTAGCTGGGTTAAATCCTAGGGAAATCATTTTGATCTCAACACAAAATATAATATTTTCTTTAAATAATGACTTATTAAGATGTATCAAAAGTTGTTGTTACATGTCATTGAGTCTGTTCCAACTTACAGCAACCCTGTGTACAACAGAATGAAACATTGCCTGGTCCTGTGCCATCCTCATGATTGTTGTTATGCTTGAGCCTATTGTTGCAGCCACTGTCTCAATCCATCTCATTGAGGGTCTTCCTCTTTTTGCTGACCCTCTACTTTACCAGGCATGATGTCCTTTTCCAGGGACTGGTCCCTCCTGATAACATGTTCAAAGTATGTGGGATGAAATCTCACCATCATAACTTCCAAAGAGCATTCTGGCTATACTTCTTTCAAGACAGGTTTATTTGCTTTTTGGCAGTCCACATTCAACATTCTTTGCCAACATCATAACTCAAAGGTGTCAATTCATTGCCCAGCATTCGCATGCATATGAGGCAATTGAAAACACAATGGCTTGGTTCAGACCCACCTCAGTCCTTAAAGTAACATCTTTGCTTTTTAACACTTTAAAGAGATTTTTGCAACAGATTTTCCCAGTGCAATGTGTCCTTTGATTTCTTCACTGCTGCTTCTATGGACATTGATTGTGGATCCAAGTAAAATGAAATCCTTGACAACTTCAATCTTCTCTCCGTTTATCATGATGTTGTTTATTGGTCCAGTTGTGAGGATTTTTGTTTTCTTTATGTTGAGATGTAATCTGTATTAAAGGCTATAGTCTTTCATCTTCATCAGTAAGAGCTTCACGTCCTCTACACTTTCAGAAAGCCAGGTTGTGTCATCCACATATCGCAGGTTGTTAATGTGTCTTCCTCCAGTCTTGATGCCCCGTTCTTCATATAGTCCAGCTTCTCAGATTATTTGCTCAGCATACCATGTGGTATCCCCTTGTTCTGTTTGAGTGACTGCCTCTTAAACTATGTACTGGTTCCTCATGAGCACAATTAAGTGTTCTGGAAGCCCCATTCTTCACAAAGTTATCCATAATTTGTTATGATCCACACAGTCAAATGCCTTTGCATAGTCAATAAAACACAGGTAAACATCTTTCTGTTTATTCTCTGCTTTCAGCCAGGATCCATCTGACATCAGCTATGATATCCCTTGTTCCACATCCTTTTCTGAACACAGCTTGAATTTCTGGCAGTTCTGTTGATGTACTGCTGCAACTACCTCTGAGTGATCTTCAGCAAAATTTTTACTTGCCTGTGATATTAATGACATTGTTGGATAATTTCTGCATTCAGTTGGATCACCTTTCTTTGGAATAGACATAAATATGGAAGCCAACTGTCTTCCAGTTGGTTGGCCGGGTAGCTGTCTTCCAAATTTCTTTGCATAGACAAGTGAGCACTTCCAGTGCTGCATCCATTTATTGAAACATTTCAATTGGTATTCCATCAATTCCTAGATCCTTGTTTTTCACCAATGTCTTCAATGCAGCTTGGACTTTTTCCTTCAGTACTATTGGTTCTTGATCATATGCTAACTCCTGAAAAGTGTGAAAGTCTACCAGTTCTTTTTGGTATAGTAACTCTGTGAATTCCTTTCATCGTCTTTTGATCCTTCCTGTGTGATTCAGTATTTTGCCCATAGAATCCTTCAATACCGCAACTTGAGGCTTAAATTTTTTTCTACATTTCTTTCAGTCTCAGGAATGTTGAATGTGTTCTTCCCTTTTGGTTTCTAAATTATAATGCTTTACTTTGTCTTCTCGAGCCGCCCTTTGAAATCTTCTGTTCAACTCTTTTACTTCATCATTTCTTCCTCTCACTTTAGCTACTTGATGTTCAAGAGCAACTTTCAGAGTCTCTTCTCACATCCATTTTGGTCTTTTTTTTTTCTTTCTTTCTTGTCTTTCTAATGACCTTTTGCTTTCTTCCTCTATGTTGTCCTTGATGTGATTCCACAACTTGTGTGGTCTTCTGTTATTAGTGTTCAATGCATCAAATATATTCTTAAGATGGTCTCTAAATTTGGGTGGGATATACTTAGGTCATGCTTTGGTTCTCGTGGACTTGTTCTAATTTTCTTCAACTTCAACTTGAACTTACATACAAGTGATTGATGGTCTGTTGGCTGTTGGCCCCCGGCCTCGTTATGACTGATGATACTGAGCCTTTCCATCATCTCTTTTCACAGATGTTGTCTATTTGATTCCTGTATATTCCGTCCAGTGAGGTCCATATGTACAGTTGCTGTTTATATTGTTGAAAATAGGTATTTGCAATGAAGAAGTCATTGGTCTTGCAAAATTCTGTCATGCGATGTCCAGCATCATTTCTATCACCAAGGCCATATTTTCCAACTGCTGATCCTCCATCATTTCCAACTTTCACATTCCAATCACCAGTAATTATCAGTGCACCCTGATTGCCTGTTCCATCAATTTTGGACTGCCAAAGTTGGTTAAAATCTTCAGTTTCTTCATCTTTGGCCTTAGTGGTTGCTGCATAAATTTGAATAATAGTTATATTATCTGGTCTTCCTTATAGGCATATGGATATTATCCTATCACTGACAAAGTAACTCTTTGGAAAGGGAAGAGATATACACTCAAGGGTTATTTTGTCTATGTATAAACCACAGATTCCATTTGGCAGATCTGAAAAAAATTGGCATACATCATGCAAAAATGTAGCATTTGTTTACTTAGATATATTAGTTAAATTTAAATCATCCAGAATATTGCATGCTCTTTTTTATTTTACAGTCATTTTATCAACTCAATTATTCTGTAAAATAGTAAATTAGATAGTGTGAGTATAAGTTATATAATTAGGGACTTCCAGACAACATGGTGCTATAGTCAGAAGCACCACAGCATCCCTCTGCAGCAAAGATCAGAAAAACTAAGTCAAACAGAGTAACACGTCAATCCTGAAACCCTAAGCATCAAATGAAGAGATAAAGAACTCAGCCAAGCACCGAATGGAATAAGAAACTGACCGAGAACAGAGAGCAAAGAGAGATACATGTGGAGGTCCCCTATCAGCTACCGCAGCATGGATCTGCCATCTTGGACTCCTATTGGAAATTAGCGAACAGGGGTTATGAGAAAGCTTCTAGCAGGAGACAGAACAACCAGTAACCAGCAATACAGGCTTTGCCGCCCTGCACCCTTCTTCACCCCCGCTTAGCCTCCTCTGCTTCCTGTAGCCACAGTCTCTTGGCTGGGAAGCAGTAGCTTCACCTCAGTGTCACTTGGATTCCACCTGCCCACACTGTCCGGCTCCCTGAGTACATTTTGTTGGCTGCTGGTGTTGCTTTTTTCTGCTTCTTTACATTTCTTCCTTATGTCTCACCACCTCCCCCTCCTTTCTCTCAAATGCCTGGCTCCATGTGCCATCTTTGCTTCTCCGTGAAAGGCTGTGATACACCGCTCGGCTGTGAAATACCGCTCAACTGTGAAACTGCTTGCCAGCCTGTGCTGCCAAACTGGTAGGACCCCCGGGACTTTTTTGTTTATTTGTTTGCTCTGATTTGTTCGCTCTGATTTGTTCTGTTTTGATTTATTTGTTTGTTTTCTTTTTCTTTTCTTGGCTTGGGGGACCCTTCTAGCTGGGCAGTTCCACGTGGCTTGGAAGCTTCTCCCTTACTCTGTGCAGACACACAGGGACATTCCTGGGGGCATTTCTTTTTTCTTTTTCTTTTTTTTTTTTTTTTTTTTTTGTTTTTTTTTTTTTTTTTCTTCTCTCTCTTCTTCCCTTTTTGTCTTTCTTCATGTCCAATTTCTTGACTTATTCATTTTTTTTTTTACCCTTTTTCTTTCATTTTTGTTTCCCCCTATTTCTCAGTCTCTCATCTCTCCACTCCAATAGCAAGCACCCTTAGCACTCTTTTTTGTTTGTGTGTATGTTTTTGGTCCTATTGCTTTCTTTCATCTTTCCCATATCCATGTTAGCTCCACACATCACAATATACCACCTCCTTCCTGCCTACCTCCACCGTGCACTGAACATCACACTCCCAAGCAGCACAGGCACGGCCTACTGGAACCTGCCCTGCACTGATTCTTGCTCCATACTGTCAGCCCTGGTACATGCCACAAACAACCCATCCCAGCTAATCTCTTTCAGCTGGACCTGCCCTGCTTCACCATACCTGAGTGACTGACCCTGCCCGTTGAAGAAGGAGGAGGTGAAAAGCATCGTGCCCCAGATGAGCAAACAACAAAGAACATACAGCCTGCCTGCTCAGACATAACCAAATAAAACAAAAAAGCAGGACAAAACAAACAAATCTACAATCAATAAACGAGGAAAATAAACACTGAATGCCCTGAATACAGCAGACAATATCAAAACATTTACAGAAACAGGACAGGATAGTTCCAGTAGGCATCCAAAATAAAACACTATAGGACTTTCCAGTAGAAGAAAAGTCACTAGACCTAACTGATAGGAAATTCAAATCTCTAATATTCTGAATTATCCAAGAGTTGAAGCAAAAAATGAGGAAAAAATAGACAACTTCATGGAAAAGGCAGACAAATTCATGGAAAATACAGACCCTATGGAGCAATTCTACTCTGCACATGTGGGGTCACTATGCGTCGGAATCGACTGGATGGCAACTAAGAACAACAGTTATGCTGAGTGATAGATCAGTCCCAAAGGTTACATACTGTAGGATTTATATGACATTCTGGAAAACCAAAACTACAGAGACAGAATAGTCAGTGTTTGCCAGAAGTTAGAGGTTGGGGAGGAAATGGAATTTCAAAGGGACAGCACAAAGGAATTTTGGGGGATGTTGGAATTACTCTGTATCTTGATTTTGGTGATGGTTAAACATGAATCTACTATACTACAAAAGCGTCAAATTTGCCATTTGTTAATTTAGAAATAAAAATAATAAAAATTAAATGATCCCAGTCTTTCAATTTGCCAAATACAATTTTGTATTCTTGAATAAATTGTTTAACTTTGCTGGACTCAATTTCTTCTTAAATGAAATGAGAATAATATTATTATTTGTAAAGAACTGTTTCCTCTAAAACATAAAGTATTGCCGCCCTCCCTATTCCTTGTCTTCTTTGTTTACTCTTATTTATTCAGTAAGTATAGAGAGATGCATCATTTATATTTCTCAGGAGAGATTCAATTTATTTACTCGTTCTCTTAATGCAGTCTCTGCAGCTAGCTTGTTGTCAGGGAAGCAATTATGTTGGAATTCCCATGGTTTTATATAGCAGGGTGGGTGCTTTACATATGATGCATACAAATTAGAAGTTAACATAATCGCTAAATCCTTTTCTAATAAAAATACGACAGACTAAAATATTCTAATTGAATTTTTCAATGAAGAGGTAATATACTTAAATAAGCAATTACAAATAAGTTAAAGAGCCCTCCTAAAATTTAATAGGCTATGTTGAATCATATCTTCCTAATTCATGTATAATCAAATTTTCTGTTTTTTTTATACTGTGGAAACATAAAGCCCCTTTTCTAAACAATGATCCTCAGATGTCATACATCTGAGTTTAGATAGCTACCCGACGTGTTTATTCAGCCTTCTTGCAATCACAAGAAATTGTGTGCCTTTTACTGATTTAATATGTGGGGTGTAGACTTATCTCTGCAGTGAGGGTGAGTATTATATTTCTTTCATGAGTATGAAAGTCTCATAACTCACAGACATCACAAAGTGCCTATGGAGTTTGTGAGTTATTAAGGTCAGCCATAGGGAAAAAAAAAAAAAAAGATAATCACTTTTTACAGGTGAAATATTCAATTTATTTTATGAGAAACTTTTTTATTGATTACCAGTTCAAGAATGGCAGAAAGCTAATAAAGCACCCAGGAGACTTTTCTGTCCATCTGTCCATCATTCTGGTACCTATTGAACTTTAGGGTGGATTATTTTATTATTAGTGACACACTGAAGCAATAGCAAAGAGGAATAAAAATGTCTTTTTATTTAAATTTGTGCAAGATTTTTGATTTTCAAATATAAAATAACTGTTCTCTATTCTTTGCTCATTAATTAATTTTCAGGCAGTGGGAAAACAAAAAACACTGACTACTGTGAGCCTAGTCAGTGTGAAATAGGTATGTGATTTCTGGGGTTTCTGAAAATAAGCTTTCTTTGAAAAAAAAATACAGTAAAATAAATAAACATCAGGAACTGCTGAGAAAATCTTAATTCCAACAAATGAATAGCATATATAATACATATAACTGCATTATTTTTATTAGACTGTTATGATTGGACTTCTTTGTAATGTACAAGGAGAAGTGAAGAGTTTCTCAGGTGAAAAAGACAAGTTACAAAATGTAAAAGATGGAGTAGTGGTAGCTTTAGCTTAAAGAAAGTCTTATTTAATAACACTGTTTTATTGAAAACTTCATTTATTTTGTCATTTACTTAAAATGTTCAGCTTCTTTTACGAAGTCTGAGAAACTGAGTGCATTTTTAATGTGAAATTCATTTTGTTAAGCTTATGATTATAAAATTACCAAACAGAATTCCAAGACTGTGAATTCAATCAAATAATTGAGCAGGATGAAAGAATCTCTCAAATTGACTTAATGGTAAAAGAGATGGTATATATGAGAAAGTGTGTGCATGAGTATGTGTGTGTGTGTGATTGTCTTCCACCTACTTATCCTTTTTAAAACTAGATGAAATTCATGGCTGGAAAGCATAATATGGAGAAATATTTGGGTAACTTCAGCAATCAATGTCCTTTATGATATATCTTCTCTCACTAACAACCACTTATACTTATGGGGATGACTATTTTGTTTTTCTTCTTTCATTGACTGTTGATTAATTCAGCTTTTGTTCATTCAGTTTTTAAAAAGATCTTCACTTCATAGAAGAAAAAATTCCCTCTCAAATGTTTTTGTACCCTGAAAATAGTTCTGCTCATCTTCAACAACTCTAATTTTACTTCTTTAATTATTTAAAGACAAATATTAAATGCCCTCAAATTTCTTTTTCGTCATAAAAATTTACAAGGTAAACATTTCCTTATTTTCCTTATTTGACGTAGCCTCACCATTCTGCTTATTTTTCTTCTCATTCAGTTCAGTTTTTCTTGCAATGGCATTTTCAAATTAAAGTTTCTGCATAGCCTCTAGGTACAATAGGTGTGAAATATGAAAGCAAAATGTCAAATTAAAATATACAGATTGTCAAAATTAATTTCAAAAAAGCTTGTTTCAAGACACTTAAAGACTGAAACACCTTCCCTCACTCACAGAGTAATAAAAACTCAAGAGAGTGCAGTAGGGACAATTTTTGAAGTTATTAATTTGTTGAGAGTAAATGGAGTTGTTTTAGGTTCTGCATACTACGTACCCCTGGAAAGCAGAAAGGTGAGCAGAATGAGGCTTGATGTGAACCGAAGGGAGTGCTGGAGCTGAGGAAAGAAATGTGCACTACCACATGAAACAAAGACTCATCTTCTCAGGTGAAAGAAACTGTTGGAGAAGGGTGTCCAGTGACGGGAATCACTATTTCAGCAAGTCACTGGAAATACCATGAAAGAAAATTTAGCTTTAAACTTCTGAAATTCTAGACCATTCCAAGTCAGATTATGAGGGTACTGGTCACTATGAGTCGGAATCGACTTGACAGCAACAGTTGTTTCAGGTTTTGTTTTTTTTTTTTTTGGCTTTTAGTTCAAATACAAATTTTTCTGCCCCTTTTCATTCCTCCTGTCCCACATTCCAGGCCCAAATATTAGAGCTGCGTTAGCTAGCTAGTAGGGAACAGTGTCGGAGACGAAGGGAAAAGGCAAAGTAAATAGAGAAAGATCACACATAGTCCTTTCCCAACTGAGGTAGGATCAAGACAAGAAGAAAATATATTTTCACATTAAATTAAGTACAGTATCGTAATAAACATCTTGCATTCAATATGGTAATTTCAAAATTGAGACTCTGATGAAAAGCAACTGTGGATGTCTATTTTATAAAAGCAAGTAGAAAAAACTAAGTTTTTATCAAGCGGAGGGGAAAATTATTCTCTCATATAAAGGTTACAAAGACAAGGATAGAAAAAAATACAAGTGTTTTGATTAAAACTGTGAAAAAAAATTCATATCACTAGTCAACCTATTAGTTACTATCTATAGCTTTTGATGGGCCATACTAATAGTGATGTGATCTAATAATAGTTGTGTTAGCAGTAGAAATAAACTGTTTTCTTGTATTATGATTTTATTCATATTATACTCCTTACATTGGCATTTTTCTAATACTCTATTCTTATAATATTTTCTGCTTTGAAATTGAGGAGGCCTGGTTGCGCAGTGGTTAAAGCACTCAGCTGCTAACCTAAAAGTCAGTCAGTGGTTCCAATCCATCAGCTGCTCCACAGGAAAAAAGATGTGGCAGTCTGCTTCCGTACAGATTTACAGCCTTGGAAACCCTATGGGGCAATTTTCTTTTTTCTTTTGGGTTCCCCTTGGTTGGTTTTTGCTTTGTTGGCATTGGTTTTTTTTTTTTTTTTTTTTTATTTTAGACAAAAAGTACAGCATGAGCTAAGAGCTAACACATTGGAAATTTATTTTGGGAAATTATCCCAAGGAACAGGTATGTGGAATTAGGAGGACTGAAAAAAGAACAGGAGTAAAAGGCAATTCAAGGGTGCACTATTATGTTAATAGAGTCATTAAAAACCAGAAAAACAAAACACACCCAAACCCCTTGCTGTGGAGTCAATTTTGACTCATAGGACCCTATAGGACAAGTAGAACTGCCCCACAGGGTTTCCAAGGAGCAGCTGGTGGATTCAAACTGCCAACATTTTGGTTAGCAGCTGAGCTCTTAACTACTGAGCAATTAAGAAATTCTGCTGAGAAAGTGTTGTTAAGTCTCTTGATTAGGTCTCAGGCCTACGAATAATTTTCCATGGCTGAGATTATGCCCTCTGAATTCTTGGTTCCACTATCTGAAATATCTTCTCTTTTTTTCTGAAGGTATTACATGTTACTACTGAGGAGATTTTTCAGCCTGTTGCCTGCCAGTAGGAGTCAGGGAGTCCAAAGTTCTCCCCTAAATTTTCATTGTCTCTTTCTCCATCAATTCAAGTCCTCAATATGTCAGCATGTAGAACTCTTTTAAGAACTTTCTAGACCTCCTTTGAATCTTGTTGTGGTTCATTCTATGAGACAAAAGCCACACACACTTCTTAGAGATTATCCTATATCTTTAGCACTCTGCTGAAATGGCTGAGGGGCAACATTCTTAAGCTTCCTATAAGCCCTGTTTGTTTGAGAAGGTTTTTGAGACACACCCTTAATCTTGTCATTGAATCTTGTACTCTGACACATCACCCTTGAAACTGCAGATGTCTTAGGAGGTTGTACAGGTTGACTTCATCTTCATCTGGCTTGATCTTTGCTGAAAAGCCGTTTCTTAATTTTAACTTTAACTCTTTGATGGGAAATTCTATCTATATCATCCAGTTCATCAGACAAATTTTCCACTTGCCACCTGGCTGCAGATGACAATGTTGTAGCTTTTCTGCCACCACATAATGATAATTTCCTTCCTTCAATTTCCAATAACATTTTTCTCAGTATCTTTTAAGCCCTCACCTGCAGCAGCAGCAAGTCCACTGTCTGGTTCTAAACTAATCCCCAAATTTTAGTTATGAAAACAATCCACTTTCAGATTCCCAAATCTAGGATTATTTTTTATTGCTATCAAGTTACCTTCGAATTTAATAGCTTAAAAAGAATTTACTATTATATAATACCTGTGATTCATGAATCTGAAGTGGTTAAGATGGTTTTTTCTTGATTGTTTGGAATCAGGGACCTGCCAAGTTTGCAAACAAGGGGTTGACCAGGGTTATAGTAATTTTCAAAGTTTGAATGACAGAGAATTCTCTTCCATGCACCCGCGTGAGGCTCTCTCCACAGGACTGCCTCAAAACTTGGAAGCTGCATTACCTCAGAGCAAGTGCTCCAAGATAGATTGACACAGAGTGTGCATTACAAAAGACACAGCCTTTTCATAATCTAAACTTGGAAGTTACCTCACAGTATGTCTAAAATATTTTATTTTTGAGAAGTAAAACAAAGTGCATCCTACATTAAATAAATGAGAGTTGCACAAAGACATAAATAGTAGGAAGTGGGGGTCACTGGGAGCCAAAATGGAGACTGCCTAACAGAATATGTTTGAAAACAACTACTGAAAATTTTCCAAAATTAATGATAGACACAATACAACAGATTCAAGAAGTTCAAATAATGGAAGGAAGGATATTTTAAAAAATCAAATAACTCGAAAAGAAAAAAAAAAATAGTCTTATCAACTTCGTACTGCTGCAAGACACAAGAAACATTTTAAGGGAGCCATAGAAAAAGAAACACTACTTACAAAGAAATAAGGTAAGATTAAAAGCAGAGTACATAAAATAGACATTCTTAAATGTGGTGTGTCTTTCCATTTATTTAGGTTTTTTTTTTTTAATTTCAACCATGTTTTATATACAAGTCTCACTTATTTTATTAAATTTAGTGCTAAGTATTTTATTTTTATGCCTTTGCAAATGGAATTTTTTACTTAATTTTATTTTTAGATTGCTTATTGCTAGGGTAAATTTTGTTTATTGATAGTGTATCCTGAAACCTTGCAAAACTTGTTTATTAGCTCTAATTGTGTGTGTGTGTGTCAGAGAGAGAGAGAGAGACTGTGTGGTTTATTTATGAGTTTTCTGTATACAAAATCATGTCATCTACAAATATAGTTTTACTCTTTAATTTCCAATATGAGTGATTTTAGTTATTTTTCTTGCCTAATTGCCTTGACTAGAACTTCTAGTACAATATTAAATAGAAGTGGAGACAGCAAACATCTTTTTGGTTTTCCATATATTAATGGGAAAACAGTCAGATTTTCACTATTAAATATGATGTTAGCTATGAGCTTTTTGTAGCTGTCCTTTATCAGGCTGAAGAAGTTCTATTCTTGTTTTGTTGAGCGTTCTTATCATGAAAGGGTATTGGATTTTACGAAATATTTTTTGTGTCTATTGAGATGACTTTATGAATTTGTTCTTTATTTTTTGATATGGTATACTATATTGGTTGGTTTTTATGTGTTGAGCCAACCTTGCACTCCTGAAATAAATCTCACCTGGTCCCGGTGTATCATCTTTTTCATATTTTGCTGGATTAAGTTTGTTAGCATTTTGTTGAAGATTTTTGTATCTATATTCATAAGGGAGATTTATCTCTAGTTTCTTTTGTCTTTGTGTCTAATTTTTACTCCAGAGTAACACTGGCTTCATAAAATAAATTGGGAAGTATTTCCTCCTTTTCCATTTTTGGGAAGAATTTGCAATGAATTGGCATTAATTCTTTAAATATTTAGTAGAATTCACCAGTGAAGCCATCTGGTTCTGGGCTTTTCTTTTGGGGAAGTTTTTTTTGTTTGTTTGCTTGTTTGTTTACCAATTAATCTCTTGTTATATTTCTATTAATATATTCTATTTATCAATTTTTTGTAGTTTGTGTTTCTGTATTTGTATGAAATTGTCCATTTCATGTCAGTTATCTATTTTATTAG
>NW_004444046.1:360075-362036 GCF_000243295.1 Trichechus manatus latirostris | reverse complement strand
GCCTTAATTTTTATCTGTGTAAAAGAAGTTTCTGATTTTCCTTGCGATTTCTTCTTTGACCTATTGTTCATTTAGGAGTGAGTGTGTTGCTTAATTTTCACTTTTTTCTGAACTTCCCACATTTTCTTTTCTTACTAATATCTAATATTTTTTTCATCGTGACCAGAGAACACGCTTTGTATTATTTGAATCATTTCATTTATTGAGACTTGTTTTATATCTTAACATATTGTCTATCTCATATAGATGGGTGGTGTTTTTTATTCTTTCTTCCAATCTCTCCCTTTTATATCAAGTATTTAATCCATTACATTTAATGCAATTACTGTTAAAATAGGATTGACATATGTCATTTTATTATTTGTTTTCTATATTTCTCATGTTGTTTTTACACTTACATTCTTTCATTACCATTTTCCTTTTTGTTAAATAGATATTTTCTAGTGTATCATTTTAATTTTCTTATTTTTTTACTATATTTCTGTTATTTTCTTCGTATTAGTGGCTATTATAATTAACATCTTAATTTATAGCAATCTAGTTCAGATTAGTAGCAACTTAATTTCCATAATATGTAATATTTTGCTTCCTTCTAGTACTATATCCTTCATGCTGTTATTTGCAGACAAATTACATCTTTATGCATTTTATGTGCATCAGCACAGATTTACAATTATTGCTTCATTACTACTATTGCTTCTGTTATATCAGACAGAAAAAATGCTACAAACTAATATGTGTTTATATTGTATTTTATATTTATGTATGTCATTACCCTTAATGGCCCTATTTATTCCCCTTCTTGTGGACTTGTGTTACTGTATAATGTTATTTTATTTCAGCTTTTATTCTTTTTTTGCAGGCTAGATCTGCTATAAATGAATTATCTCAACTTTTCTTCATCTATGAATGCTTTAATTTCTCCTTCATTTTTGAAAGATTATTTTGCTAAATATAGAATTCTTGGTTCAAATCATTTTATTTGAATATGGCACTTTGCTACCTTCTGTCCTCCATATTATGAGATTTCAGTTGTTAATCTTATCGAGGATCCTTTGCATATGATAAGTCACTTCTCTCTTGCTGCTTTTATGACTTTCCACTCATTATTGACTTCCCACATTTTGATTATGATGTATCTAGATGTGGATTACTTTGAGTTAATCCTATTTGGAATCTGTTGAGTTTTTTGGAAGTATGGATTTTTTTTTTCATACAATTTAGGAAGTTTTTTTCCATCACTTCAAATATTTTTCTTCTTTCTGTCTCACCTCTCTTTATGGGACTCTCATTATGCATATGTTAAATCAGAAGAAAATGTACACTTGATAGTATGTCACAGGTTTCTGAAGCTCTGCTTGTTTTTCTTCATAGTTTTTTTTTTCTTTTTGTTTCCCAGAATGGATAATCAAGTTCACTGCTTCTTTCTTCTGTCTGCTCTAATATCATGTAAATACTTTTAGTGATGTTTTTATTTTCATTTCATTACTTTTCATCTTAATGATTTCTATTTATTTTTTTTATTTCAAATTTTTTTATCAATATGCTCTATTTGGTGAGATCATTCTCATACTTACTTTCATTTTTTTTTAGATATGGTTTTCTTTAGTACTTTAAATATATTTGAAATAACAGATTTAAAGTCTTTTGTCCTATAAGTCTGATATCTGGCTTGCTCAAGAATGGTTCATATTGAACTATTGACTGCTTTTTTCCCTGTGTATAAGACATATTTTCTTGTTCCTTTGCATGTATCATAATGGTTGGTTTAACATGTGACATTTCAGATACTATAAAGTGATAAATCTGGAAATTAGGTTTTTCCTCTTTGTTGTTGCTGTTATTTTTGGTTGTTACTTGCTTGTTTGCTTATGACTCTTCTAAACTAATTTGATAGTTGTGTTCTTTTTTTGTGCGTGGCCATTGAAGACTCTGCTTGGTTATATAATTGATCTGCTAAT
>NW_004444046.1:357724-358487 GCF_000243295.1 Trichechus manatus latirostris | reverse complement strand
TGTTTTCTTCACATTTTAGAATGTCTGTTTAGTTTACTTAACACATTTTGTGGGTCTGAGTAAGACTTCACAAATTACAGATAACAGCCATTTTAGCAAATGTTACTTCTCTTACAACTTTGAATGATCTTATGTTTCATTTACCTTCTTCACTTCTATATGATAGTCTCTTCCTTTTCCATGTCTATTTTATTAAGAAAACTTTGTGACTCCTAAAGTCTATATAGGGCTCCTAAAGTGACTTCTAAAGGAGGCTTGGTGGCATAGTGGTTAAGTGCCCTGCTGCTAACCAACAGGACTGCAGTTTGAACCCAGGAGCCGCTCCATGGGAGAAAAATATTGCAGTCTGCTTCTGTAAAGATTAAACCCGTTGCCATCGAGTCAGTTCCAACTCATAGGGACCCTACAGCCTTGGAAACCCCTTGGGGCAGTTCTACCCTGTCCTATAGTGTTGTTATGAGTTGGAATCAGCTCAACAGCAAGAGTTGGTTTGGTTTGGAAAGTGGCTTCTAAAAGTGTATATTCTTGATTTGGTTTTATACAATGCTATTTCTGTTTTTTGTTGCTGTTTATAATTCTTTAATGTCTATCTTAGGCATAATCAGTTATATTTTCATTTCATTCTGCTATCTTTGATGTCTCATGTATCATCTTTTAAGTCAGAATTTTTTAATATGATGCAATGTGCAAAGTACCTTTTCTCTAAAATAAAATATTTTCTTCTTATATCTTGTGTACTTTGTATGTGTTCTTACCTATCTAA
>NW_004444046.1:340723-357601 GCF_000243295.1 Trichechus manatus latirostris | reverse complement strand
ATTTTGAGAAAAGATAAATCATCTGTTAAATTATCAGAATTGTTTGGCTGCAATACTATGCTATTACCTACTGTAATTATAACTTCAAAATCTAAAAGGAAATGAGCCAGTAAGCAATAAGTCTCTTCTTTTTATCTGAAAACTCTGCGGATATGTTCCTCTTGGATGCATCTCCTTCTTTTGACACCAGAAGCAGAAACTGACTCTGGGAACATTGGCATAGTATTTTACTTCTTGAAAATTGGATGACCCTCCAGTTTTTCTGCATTACAAGGAAAATTCCTTCAACAATATTAATTAAAAACCACACCTATTTCAAAGGGATATAGCCAGTAAATGAGTGAGTACTACTTTGGTTCTGAGGATTGAGAAAATACTGAATATAGCTATTAACAAGAGTTTGTTCTTTGTTACCAGGGCCCCAACTGAAAAGTTTTATCTAAAGTTATTTTCTATACAATGAATTATCTTCTTTTTTATATGCAGAGCATGAATTACTTTTTAATGGCTATGAAACAGTCTGAAATTTTTGTATATCTGAAGACTCAATTATATTCCAATTACAGGATTACAGTATTGTTTGCAATTTAAACTTAATATGAACAGTGCTGAAATGAATTTCTGTCCCTTATTATTCTTTTATATTATTTCCTTGGCGTAATAAGAAAATCATATTAATATTTAAGTAGGTTTTTATTTTTTTGTATGTATTTCCCAGATTGCTTTCCTCATGAAGATATGTGTGTGCAGGAAGTGGGGGTAGTGGGGTATTAGTATATCCCTTTCTACACTGAGGTTCACCATTTTTATTTAACTTCGCTAAGTTAAAAGGATTAACCATTACCTTCTTAAAAATTGTAAGGTGCATTTCTTTTTGACATTTTACTATCTCTAAAATCAGGAAATAGTTGTTATTGACTGAATATATTCTAACTGGGTGATAGGTGTTTGTATTATCAACTGAATTGTGAACACTGCTGAGTTTAACTGTCATTTAAAGTTATTTTAAAGAGTTACAATCTAGCATTGAAACAAAAATTTGTGTACAAAGAATGATCCAAAAGGAGAGAAGAACATAAATTCAATTCCAATTCATAGCAATCCTATAGGACAGAGTAGAACTGCCCCACAGGGTTTCCAAGGAGTGGCTGGTGGATTCAAACTGCTAACCTCTTGGTTAGTAGCCAAACTCTTAACCACTACACCACCAGGACTCGAAATTTGGTATTAGTGGAGCAAATATTCAGTATTGTACAAATAACAGTCAGCTGCCCGAAGAAAACCAAAGGGACAATAATAGAACACTTTTCTAAGTCATGTTGCAATGCACTTTATAGCACAGGGATGATATTGGGTGGAAAAACACAATCTTTGATGACTGTAAATGGGAAAGGGATCCTAGATTCTGGGCTTGGAACTTAAGCAATTGGGAGGGGGCTTTCTTTTAAAAAAACAGATACAAAATGTCTATGCAGGGGTGGGGTCCTGAAGTTTTTGCTTCCAAAGAAGAATTTTAAGAATGTCCCTGTTTTAGTCATCTAGTGCTGCTCCAACAGAAATATCACAAGTGGATGGCTTTAACAAAGAGAAGTTTATTTCTTCACAGTCCACTAGGCTACAAGTCCAAATTCAGGGTGTCAGCTCCAGGGGAACGCTTTCTCTGTTGGCTCTGCAGGAAGGTCCATGTCATCAATCTTCCCTTGGTCTGGGAGCTTCTCTGAACAGGAACCTCAGGTCCAAAGGACACGCTCTGCTGCCAACACTGCTTTCTTGGTGGTATGAGGTTCCCATGTGTCTCTGCTCGCTTCTCTCTTTTATATCTCAAAAGAGATTGCATTAAAACTAATCTTGTCAACCTCATCAGTTTAAGCTCATCACAGTGATAGAATTTATAACACATGAGGAGATCACATATAATCTCATCATAGTGGTAGAGTTTACAACACACCAGGAAATCACATGAGATAACACAATCATACAATACTGGGAATCATGACCTAGCCAAGCTGACAGATATTTTGGGGGGGCACAACTCAATCCATGACAGTCTCCAAAGATAATATTTTAAATAATTACTTTTTTTTTTTTAAAGAAAGCCCTATGCTGTGCCAGGTGTTAGCTTTGGATCCTAGTGAGGTCACAGGGAGATTCAAGGGGATTGGCCATGGCAGCTAGATATTTGTGAGAAACCTTAGGAGTTAAGGGCTCTGGCTCTATTCCAGCTGACTTAGAAGTCTTTCATTGTTTTAACTATAGTTATGGCCCTATTTATTGAATATCAGTATTTGATGTGTCTTTCTGAAAAGACTTAACATAAAGAAGAAATTTAGTATAAAATTAAGATGGCAGTGGCAGGAAATGGATAACAGTACACTCTGAAATATAAATCCAGGGAAATATATTGCTCATGTATATTCTAGGGTAGCCAACATTTCCTAGGTGAATTATTATAAATCCCTGAGCTAGAGATTTGGATTCCATTTATTTATTCAATACATGTTATGAGTGTCTACTTTGTGTCAGGCACTGTTTTGACACTGAATGTTCAGAGATAATACTAACAGATTGTTTCAGCTGTATTGACTTTCTAATAGGGGAAACTAATGAGTAAACCCTTTGCTACTGTGTGATTCGTTAGGTTAGAGTGAAAACTATCTACACAAGAAGCTGTGAAGTTACAAAGGTAGGGAAACTACCCCAGAGTAATAAGAGTTCAGAGAGGATTTCAGGAAGAGCCAGACTGAGAGAGACCAGGAAGTGCACTCCAATGAGAGGCAGAATAATCAAGAAAACCAATGTGAGCAGGGGCCAGGTATTGAAAGATGCAAAATAGTTTGGATATTTTATCATTGACTATGTATAGTGTGCCACTTAAAGATTATAAATGTTTAAAAATAATTTTATAAAGATTATCATGCCAAGAGTATAGAGGATTGCTTGGAGAAAGATAAGTATAGGATGTTGATGACCAATTATTAGAATATAATTTCAGTAATTCAAGGGGAAAATGATATTATCTGGTGTGAATGAGTGGCAATTGGAATGGTGAAGAGTTGAAGAAAAGGCCACTGACCTTCCACTTAACCATCTTTTCTTTTTATTAAATGGCAATGGAGACTTTAGTCTCTGGGACATTTGCACATCATTTTTTAAAGATATTGGGAAAGTTTTGATGCATTTCTGTTTAAAAATAGTTCTATTTAAATGCAATTTAATATATTCTGGAAATTTTTAAAAAGGCATTGTGTGTTTTAAAAGATAACTGTTCCAGCTGTTCTGTTTATTAGGTATATGGCAAGACACCTGAAATATAGTACTCACAGAACTAAGCCTTTGTTTGCATGTGTCTAAGCAGTGAAGAAGGGAAGTAAAGGAGAATAAGTGAATTGCTGGAGAACTCCTTGACTGGAAAACAAAACCCAGGTGGAATATAAAAAGTACTCTGATCTTTATCTCTTCTGATCACTTGGGGCACAGAGGTAGCTGAATTTCAGATATTCGTTATATTGAAACATTACTTAACCAACAGGGAAGAGATATTTTGAGTAGGGAATACAGAGAGAGAAAGAATGTACTAAAAAGACACTTAACGACTTTCACGTCTTCAAATATATACAGAGAAAATGTATGCGTATATTTGTATATGTGTACAGGGAAGGGAAGGAAGGAGTAATAGTACAGGTGTAAAGTTCTTTTATTTATTTTCTTGCCAAATCCTAAAATGATCTAAAACTAAAAGTCAAAGTAGGCCTTTAGGAATTCCCTCAAGGGCTATAATTGCTGATAAATACTTGAAAGTGAATTCTTCTTCACACTGACTTAGAGCAGAGTTATATTTAAGCAGTGATTAACTTTAAAACTTTGTTATTGGAAAGGTAACTAGGCATTAGTATTTGATCAACTCATCAATTATTTAAACATGCATGGCAATGTATGTTTAGTGATTTAAATTCCGTTAATTTAATAATAGTTTCTTGGGGGGAAAAAGCAAAATTAATTAAGTGCTTTTTCTCTTATTGTTTCACACTAACAGAAAACCTAATGTTTTATCCCTAAAACCAATACCCCAGCTCCTTATTTCACTTGGTGGGAGATATCTAAAATGTAGTAATGGTGTCTAAAAGATAATTAAAAATAAATAAATTATGAATAAATAGTCATTCAAGAAACATTAAAATGACGGTAAATTTTGCAAAATTAAGATGGGATGGAAAAATCAAACAGACAAAAAGAAACTTAAAATAAAAAATCAACATTTTTAGGTTTTCTAATAATCTCACCATAATTTTGATGTTGGTGAAGATATACCATGGGCTGCCAAAAGAACGAACAAAACTGTCTTGGAAGAAATACAGTCAGAATGCTCCTTAGAAGCAAGGACGGTGAGACTACCTCTCACATACTTTGGACATGTTATCAGGAGGGATCAGTCTCCGGAGAAAGACATCATGCTTGGTGAAGCAGAAGAGGGTCAGCAAAAGAGAGGAAGACCCTCAGCTAGATGGATTGACACAGTGGCTACAACAATGGGCTTAAGCATAACAAAAATTGTGAGGATGATGCAGGACTGGCCAGTGTTTTGTTCTGTTGTACATAGAGTGGCTGTGAGTCGGAACTGACTCGATGGCATGTAACAACAACAACAATGATCTCAGCTCAGTAATAACCAAAATGATTCTTGTCCTTAAATCTCAAAAGTCTTGATAAAGCAACTTGGATTTTTTAGAGATGTGGTCTTAGGTACAACTAACTTTTCTGTGATTCAGTTTTCTTACCTTTAAACTTGGGTATGATAGCAAGGCCTACCTTATAACATTGCCTTGTGCATGAAATAACTTAGTGCACATATGGTATTTAGAACAGTGTTTGGCACAAAGTACATGATGGAAAATGTCACAGAACATAAAATATGTTGGTCACCATATCTAATTCTGAAAGTTTTTATTTTTACACAGGAGTACACAGTGGAATTGTTTTCACTGAAGTAAATATTCCTTAGAAATTTAATTAATTAAAATAAAAGTGCTGAGATTAAAGGAATCCAGAAACAAACATGCAAAGCAAAACAAACAAGAAAAGTTAGAACAATATTGTATAAGAAGCAGCATGTTGTTGTTGTCATTAAGTGTTAGGTGTCATTTGAAGGCATCATCAATTCTTCCTCGGTCTTACATATTCATTGTCCAGTTTTTGCATGCATGTGAGGTGATTGAAAATATCATGGCTTGGGCCAGGCATACCTTAATCATCAAAGTGACATCTTTGCTTTTCAACACTTTAAAGAGATCTTTTGCAGCAGGTTTGCTCAATGCGATACATCATTTGATTTCTTGACTACTGTTTCAGTGGGTATTGATTGTGGATCCAAGTAAAATGAAATCCTTAACAACGTCTATCTTTTCTCCATTTATAATGATATTGCTTATTGGTCCAGTTGTGAGGATTTTTATTTTCTTTATTCTGAGGTGTAATCCATACAGAAGGTTGTGGCCTTTGATCTTCACCAGTAAGTGTCTCAAGTCCTCTTCACTTTCAGTGAGCAAGGTCGTGTCATCTGCATATCACAAGTTGTTAATGAGACTTCCACCAATCCTGATGCCATGTTCTTCTTCATATAGTCTAGTTTCTCAGATTACTTGCTCAGCATATAGATTGAATAAGAATAGTGAAATGTTGTAACCCTGACGTACAGTTTTCCTGATGTTAAGCCACACACTATCCCCTTATTCTGGTCGAATGACTGCCTATGCACAGGTTCTGCATGAGCACAATTAAGTGTTCTGGAACTGCCATTCTTCCTAATGCTGTCCATAATTTGTGATGATCCACACAGTTGAATGCCTTTGCATAGTCAATAAAACACAGCTAAACATCTTTCTGGTATACTCTGCTTTCAGCCAAGATCCATCTGACATCAACAGTAATATCCCTTGTTCCACGTCCTGTTCTGAATCTGGCTTGAATTTCCAGCAGTTCCCTGTAGGTGTATTGCTGCAACATTTTTTAATTTGTCTTCCCCAAAATTTTACTTGCATGTGATATTAATGATATTGTTCTATAATTCCACATTCTGTTGGATCACCTTTCTTTGGAATGGGCACAAATACAGACCTCTTCCAGTTGGATGGCCAGGTAGCTGTGTTCCAAATTTTTTGGCATGCACCTCCAGCACTGCATCCATTTGTTGAAACATTTCAATTGGTATTTTGTCAATTCCTGGAGACTTTTTTTGTTGCCAAAGCCTTCAGTGCAGCTTGGACTTCTTCCTTCAGTACCATCAATTCTTGATCATATGCAACCTCCTAAAATGGTTGAACGTTGACTGATTCTTTTTGGTACAGTGACTCTGTGTATTCCTTCCATTTTCTTTTGATGCTTCTTGTGTCATTCAATATTTTGCCCATAGAACCCTTCAATATTTCAACGCGAGGCTTGAATTTTTCCTTCAGTTCTTTCAGCTTGACAAATGCCAAATGTGTTCTAACCTTTTGGTTTTCTAACTCCAGATCTTTGCACATTTCATTGTATTACTCTGTCTTCTCAAGCCATCCTTTGAAATCTTCTGTTCCGCTCTACTTCATCATTTCTTCCTTTCGCTTTAGTGACTCTATGTTCAAGAGCAAGTTTCAGAGTCTCTTCTGACTTGAATTTTGGTCTCTTCTTTCTTTCCTATTTTTTTAATGACATTTTGCTTTCTTCATGTATTATGACCTTGATGTCATCTGACAACTCGTCTGGTCTTTGGTCATTAGTGTTCAATGCTGGAAGCTATACCACAGATATTTCAAATACCAGCAGGGTCACCGATGGTGGAAAGGTTTCAGCAGAGCTTCCAGACTAAGACAGACTAGGAAGAAGTGCCTGGCCATATACTTCTGATAAAATTGGCCAGTGAAAACCTTACAAATAGCAGCAAGACACTGTCTTATATACAGCCAGAAGATGAACCCCTCAGGTTGGAAGGCACTCAAAATACGACCTGGGAAGAGTTGCTTCCTCAAAGTAGAGTCGACCTTAATGATGTGGATGGAGTCAAGTTTTTGGGACCTTCATTTGCTGATATGGCATGACTCAAAATGAGAAGAGACAGCTGCAAACATCCATTAATAATTGAAACGTGGAATGTGCGAAATATGAATCTAGAAATACTGGAATTCATCAACAATGAAACAGAACACATAAAGATTGACATCCTAGGCATTAGTGAGCTGAAATGGACTGATATTGGCCATTTTAAATGGTCTACTATGCCGGGAATGATAAATTGAAGAGGAGTGGTGTTACATTCACAGTCAAAAAGAACATTTCAAGATCTATCCTGAAGTACAAAGCTGTCAGTGATAGGATAATAGCCATACACCTACAAGGATGACCAGTTAATATAGCTATTACTCAAATTTACACACTAACCACTAATGCCAAAGATGAAGAAATTGATTTATACCAACTTCTGCAGTCTGAAATTGATCAAACATGCAGTCAGTATGCACTGATAATTACTGGTGATTGAAATGTGGAAGTTGTAACAAAGAAGCATCTGTAGTTGGACAATGTGGCCTTCGTGATACAAAGACATTGGTAATTACATTATATAATTTTGCAAAACCAAGGACTTATTCATTGCAAATACCTTTTTTCAACAAAATAAATAGCAACTATACATGTGAACCTCATCAGATGGAAAATACAAGAATCAAATAGACTACATCTGTGGAAAGAGACAATGGAAAAGCTCAATATCATCAGTCAGAGCAAGGCCAGGGGCCGACTGTGGAACAGGCCATCAATTGCTCATAGGCAAGTTCAAGTTGATGTGAAGAAAATTAAAACAAGTCCACGAGAATCAAAATACAATTTTGAGTATATCCCACTGAATTTGGAGACCATCCGAAGAATAGATTTAATGCATTGAATAGAAGAAGCACAGGAGAGCAGAAAACATTTCTTCTTGTGAATAACCTATGAACATTTTACAAATACATAGTGGTACTAATTGCTTCCACTTCAGGCAGGCAAAATAAAAGTTATGCCAGAATTTTCAGTAGGTATTTTGAAATCATAAGATACATGGTTCCAAATACTCAAATTAATTGTCACAATATCAGGCAACAGTCACAATTTACCAGATAAAGTTCTTCTGCCAATCATATTGAGAATTAAAGTGCGGTTTCAGAAACAGCCCACTTTCAAATTGCATGTTCTCTGTGCAAGATTTTAGTTAGAAGAGGAAGGCATGTTTGCTAATTAAAATACCATCATTTGTTTTTGATGAAATGACTTTTTCTTCTTTTTCTTTTTTACCTAACTTTTATTCTTTGACTTTTAACACTGTGCTTGCATATAAAAATGTGGCATTTCAGGGGCTATTCATATTGACATTTAGTTAGTATTTTATAGATGACATTTCGCAGGTAATTTAGCTTCTACTCTGATCCCCTGTCTCTTCTCTTGTATCCTAATCGTGGTTATTCTCCAAAACTCAACCCTTGGAACATTCTCATCTCTCTTTTTGCAGAATAATCCATTCTGATCTTTATACTGATATTCCCAGATTCAAAATATTTGCCTTTTAATCCAAGTGACCCCATGAGCTTCATCACTCCGCTTTCCACTTGGTGAACTAACCATCACTTAAAACTCAATATGTCACAAAAAAAAAAAAAAAAAAAAAACTCAATAGGTTTTTCGCAAAAAGCATTTGTTTTCCCCTATTTTTGTTTCTGTCAGCTACACCCCCATTCTTCCAATCACCTCAGTTTGAAATCATAAATTTATCACTTACTCATTGTTTTCCTCCAGCCTCAGTGTTATGGATTCAATCGTGTTCCCTAAAAATGTGTATAAATTGACTAGGCCATGATTCCCTGTATAGTGTGATTGTCCTCCATTTTGTGATCTGATATAATTACCTATGTTTTGTAAATCCTAGCCTCTATGATGTTAATGAGGCAAGATCAGAGGCAGTTATGTTAATGAGGCAGGACTCAATCGACAAATTTACAAGTGTAGGTTGTATCTTGAGTCAATCTCTTTTGAGACATAAAAGAGAGGAGAGGGACCTCCTACCACCAAGGAAGAAGAGCTGGTAGCAGAGTGTGTCCTTTGGACCCAGGGTCCCTGCGCTGAGAAGCTCCTAAACTAGGGGAAGATTGATGACAAGAACCCTCCCCAAGAGCCGAAAGAGAGAGAAAGCCCTCCCCTAGAGCTAGTACCCTGAATTGGACTTCTAACCTTCCAGACTATGAGAGAATAAATTTCTCTTTGTTACAGCCATCTGCTTGTGGCATTTCTGTTATAGCAGCACTAGATTACTAAGGCACTCCTTATCTGCTCAGCTTCTTAAAGGTATATCAGCATTCCTCTTTCTCCCCCCATTTTCACTACTCTGATTCTACCCTGAGATTATATCTTTTCACAGTTGGCACATGGAAGGGTCTCCTCGCTGATACCTGAGTCTCTAAAATATCTACTGATATTTTCAGTATATCCTACTTATAATGGCCAGATTAATCTTCCTAGACTATCTGAGATTTATTTATGTCACCTGTCTGTTCAAAATTTCTTAAAGACTCTCTGTTTCCTCCTTTTTGAATTCCAAAACCTCATATGATGTGAACTCCTTCTGTTGTCTTCTTCTATACTCTCCTATTTGTATAAGGCCACACACCGAGTAACACCACACATTCTTTATTCCATGTCTGAAGTCTGATTGTTTTCCTTGTCCTGAAATGATTTCCAATTTTGTCCCACCAATTCCTACTGATTCTTCAAGATCTCCCTTCTAACACTTCCTCTTGGTAACTTTACTCTTACAGTTTTCTTTCCTCTCGTCTTCACAATACTTGTTGACTGTATCAAATACTTTGGTTCTGAACTATGCTCTCTTGTGTTGTTTGCTGCTGCATGGTACACTGAGCATAAAATATTAATTTTAAAAGAAATCTAACAAAAAAAGTCCAAATCTTTTATTTCACATTTTAAAATCCTGGACTTGTTATATTTAATATTTGAACACTTCTTGAAGATAAGACAAAGGTCTTACCTTTCCCTTTGCCACTCACACATTTAGTTCAGTGCTGAGAATATACTAAGTACTATTTTTTCTTAACTTCAAGGTAATTCAGACATCCAAATTGATTAAATAGCTTGTTAAAGTCTATCTTGTTAAATAATAATCTTCCTGATAGCAGAACTGACAAAGTTCTATAATTCATCTTCACTCTCAAACATACCTAGTTGATTATTAAAAATATACCAAAGACTCATTTTTCTTGACTTCATATATATACACTTCTATAATATATATATATGTGTGTTTGTGAGCTTATATATCTATATGTGTGTGTATATATATATATATATATAAAACACTCCAGAAATACCAGCATTCCTCCTTCTTTAAGAAATTTTGAACAGACAAGAGATGTAAATAAATCTTAGATAGTCTAGGAAGATTAATCTGGCAATTATAAGCAGGATATATTTAAAATATCAGTAGATGTTTTAGAGACTCAGGTATCAGTGAGCGAACCCTTTCCATGCACTGGGAAAAAGACCCCAGACCCAAATTTAATCAAAAGAGATTTTTATTAAGCCAAGACAACGATAAAGACAATCATACGAATGAGGGAGATCATAAACATGTACCCAGTACAGAGGCTGAAGAAATCTACTGAATCATGGTTATGGTGTCTATTACATACCATAGAGGACAAAGAAAATCATCGCAAGGTCATGATTGGTAGCAGGTCAATTCATCACTGTCTTAGGTGGGACTATAGAAGCAGGGAAGGGACTGTGACTAGGAGACATACATAATTACATACGTGGTGGCTGGGGTCGACTCATGATCATGCAATCCTGAGTCATAGTCACAATGTGATTATAAGACAATACGAGGACCCCAACTTTTAACTTAAATAACGTGTCATGAAGTATTTCTTCCTTTGTTTTACTTAGGTACACTTATTAGCCAGCAGAGAAAGCTGTTGTGCAAGTTTTTCTATCATATATCTAGGGGAAACGGAAATTGGACTTTACCTTAGCTTTTCTTACTGTGGCCAAGCCCTGTAAGATTTAGGCAGTCTCTACTCTCCAGAGCATATATAAAAATATACCAAAAAACCAAACCCATTGTTGTCGAGTCACATATAGCTATAGATAGATAGATACAAAGTATAGTTAGACATTTAACATACACTATATCTATGATAAACACAAAAAATATTCCATGTTGCTGATGTGGAAATTTACTTGGTAGTAAGTGGTAAAAGCCACTTTTCGACATAAGTCAAATACCAGAGACCCCTCAAATAACTCTAATGTGATACTTCTTATGTTTTTGGTAACATTAGTGAAATAACTATGTATACTTCAGTTGGACTGATCAGGTAGTATGTACTTAAGTTCTTTGTGATACCAAAATAATATATTTTGACAAGTTCTATGATGTAAGCTACTATAGTGTGAATCCTGGTAAACAATGCATTTATTCAACAAATATTTATTAAGTGTCCTCCATAAGCCAGGCATCAAACTAATGCTGAGAAATAAAGTGATTCTCTGATGGTAGTTTCACAGGCATGTGGTATCTTCCCTCCTCTGGGACAAAACACACGGAAGATATTTGGCAACTTGTCAGTTATTTGAAGACAGACACATTGTACAAGCAGATTACAAGACAAAGGAGACCCAAGTGTTTATACCAGTAAATTTTCAATGTAAATGACTTCCTATGTCACAGAATTGTAAGAAGATTTGTCTATTAAAAAAAAAAAAGAGAAGAAAAAACTTAGCATCTTAGATGCCCCAAATCCTAGTAAAAGACTCATTCACTGGTTTTATGGTTTATATTATAATGTTCAACTCCTAGTAAAATTTGCACATTAATTTGTATCATATCTACTGGTTCATTCCTGCAGTTTCCATGGGTGCAAATCCAGTGTCCTCATTGATTTATGTAGATGGTATTGACTAAATTGGACTGTGTGAGAATTCAGAATACAAAGTTTCCATTGGGATCCAAAACTTTGTATTTTTTGTTCTTTTACTGAAATTCCATACCAAATGCCAAGTAGTTGCACAGATGATTCATATTAATAGCTGCCACTTATATGATGTTTACTCTGTGCCAGGAACTAATCTACATAATTCATATCCATAACATGCTTAAACCACACTGACACCTATGATATAGATGCTAATAGTATTTCTATTTTAAGTAGTATTTTAAGTAGTAGATTCAAGATTATACAGCCAGGAAATGGCAGAGCCAATATTTGAACACAATCAGTCTGTTTTCATAATCACTGTGTTATGCTCACTCTCAATAGCTAAATCACAATAAGTGAAAATATGTATGTTTTGACTACATATATTATTTTCTCCAGTATATTTGAACTTGATGCTAAATACAGTGACACATATAGTTCACTGAAGTTTTATTTGCATGATGGAAAAAGCAAATGACTAAAGAATTCTTTACAATAGACTAGTGCAAATAAGGAGCCAAATAATTACTGACATCACAATTAAAATGGAATGTGAGTAAAATTCTGAAAAATAGGTTTAATAGCTTTGCTTCATTGGCTAGGGAGAAAGGAGGAAATGTGAGCTTCTGGAAGGCACATTTTTCTTCTTTATACATTTTCCTATGATCAGTTTGGTTTCTCTAACAAATTTATGTTAAATTTCTTAGCCTTTGAATTGTACTTTCCCTCATAAAAAGAGTCTTTTGTGTTTCTTTCTGTTGATTGTAGAAATTATATTATTAATTAATTTATTTTTTGCCACCATAATGCTATAAAAGCATCAGTGTGTATTAACTTCAATGCTAGAATGCAGATACTCTGTGAACAAATGTTTAAGCTGATAACTTGAAAGATTAAAGGGAAGTAGAAATAGAGAAACTGAGAAAGTAAGCATAAACACAGATACTGAAAATTTTTATTCAGGAGGTAATCCATAATCGTATATACAAGATAAATGGTTGAAGGATTTAATAGGATAGTGATCCAGGTACATGTTTGATAGTGATTATTCCAGATTTATTGTGGAAAATTATTTCAAGTGAGGTAAATGTGAATTTAGCTAGATTAGTTAGGAGGCTGTATTATAAATGTATATTAAATGATGATGATCTGAATAAGACCTTGACATTTAGAAAGAAGAAGGATAAAAATTTTAAAGATGGATAGGGAAAAACAATAAGACTTGGTGATGGATTGATATATCTATAAGGGAGAAGAAGGAGTCATGTGTGATACTTTGTCCTGGTAACTGAGTATGGTGGCCCCATTCATCAATGAAGGAAACTTAGATTTAGGAATGTCAGATTTGAGATGCTTATGCTATGTCCAGCATACAATGTGGGGAGCAGGGATGGAAACAAGTGGGTAGATCTGAAGTGGGTATATATATTTCTGAATCATTAGCATATGGTAATGCAAAAAGTATGTTCAAGAAAAAGAACAAGGCTAAAACCTTGAGAAAATCAGCTCTAAGAGAGAAGATAAGGAACAGAAGTTTTCTAAGATGGCTGAAAAGAAGCAGCCACAAAGGAAGGATGGAAACCAACAGTCAGGAGAACAGAAACTAAGAAAAGAGAATGTTTTACAGGTCAAATTTATTTACCCTTGAAGAAAAAAAAAAAATCCATAGTTTATCTGGTAATGTTAACTGTATGGATTTTCTCTAATTTACATCATTTGACTTACGGGAAACCCAAATGTATTTTTGGTGCTATTAGAAAAGAGGGAGAGAGGGAAAAAAACGAGACTTCTTTTTTTATTGTTTTTTCTTTGCTTTGTTTTTGTTTTTAATTTTTGCTCTGGCATCTAATAACAACAAAACCAAGTTCTGCTATTCTCCTAAAAGCACATATCTTCACACCTTAAACTTCAAAATACCCAGAAAAAATCTAGCAAATTAAATGAGGAAATAGATGAGAAGAGTGTGTAAAGAATTCAATTTTCCACTTTCCCTTTCTGGATTCAATGTATGCCCTTTCTTCAAAATATGGGCTAAAAGATTGCACTTCCTCAGCTGAAAATCATTACCTGAATTTTTTTTTTTTTTTTAACTCTCAAGCTTAGCCGAGTTTCCATCTTCAGCTCTCCTATAACGGCTGTGCGTTAACTACAACCATTCAAAATAATTTTCAGTTATTTTCTTCTTATTAGACTTTAAAGCCTGGAGCCTCAATAAAAGTGGAACTAACTTTTCATTTGTATGTATTCTAAAATTGAGGTCATCTGTGTCCCTCTTCAGATCTATGAGGAGAAGAAAAAAAAAGATTTTTGATGAATAAGAGTTCTGCTATGAACAAACAAGTTGATGAAAATGGATATTTTCTCCATTTTTCACATGCAAGATAATAGGGCAAGAAGCCATGCCACATTGTCACTATCTGCTAATTCTCTTTTGTTTCTTGGTATAGTGTCAGGAAATCTTTGAGGGGATTGCTCCTCTTGGTGATTATGAAACTATTTCCTTAACTTCAACTCTTAAATTTTCTCTTTTTGATCCTAGAATACAAATTCTTCTTGTGAATTTCTCCTCAGAGAATGATAAGCTTCTGACAGCTCTAAGACTTATTTTTCTCTTTCTCTTCTATGTAAGAGTATATTTTCTTTTTTGTGGAAACTTGTGAGAACTGCATGACTCTTCCCTTCTTAAGTCCCTATCATTACTCTTTCTTTCCTCTAAATTGTTGATTCATTCACTCGTTGTTCTAGAATTTTCCTTCCATTTCTAACGAGGAAACCCTGAAACAATCTTATTTCATAGTTTAAGTGATTACTAATAATGTGTCTTAATGGAATCTAGTTAATATAATATAACAATGAATACCATTGTAAATCATTTATATGAGTTAAATTAAATGACCATTTTCGTTTGGCCCAAGTCTGCTGTGCTTGTTTTACTTTTAACTGTTTGGACAAACTGTGGGGAATTATGTAATTAGAACTTCATTTGAATCATTTGTAGTTATAGAATTGTGTCATGATTTCATACTCATTAACTTTCAAATAATAAGTATATTAATTTAGATTTATGAATGATAAAGCTTGCTTCTCATCAGAACTTGACTACAGGGTCTAGTTTTTTGTTTTTGTTTTTTAATCTTTTATTTTGAGATGAGTGTAGATTCACATGCAGTTGTAAGAAATAATGCAGAGAAATCTCATATACCATTTACGCAGTGTGCCACAGTGATAATTATACCACATATTACCACCAGGAAATTGATATTGATGTACTACATCAAATTTATTTAGATTTCACCAGTTTTGCATACTCTTATTTATATGTGTTTATGTGTGTGTGTGTGTGTGGATTTAGTTCTATGCAGTTTTATCACTTGCACTGGCTTGTGTGTCTACCCCCACAGTCAAGATACAGAATACATCCAACACAAGGATTCCTCTTGCAACCCTTTTATATTCTATCCATTATATTTGAATGAGGCCTTTATAAGCTGACTGGAAAATCTTTATGGATGACTCCACTCAACTTTCACCTTTTCAGAGGCACTATAATTCCTGATGGTTTGCTTATATTACTAAGTCAGGTCAGCATAATTGTTCCAAAATAAAGGCACATTTTCAAAAAACCCATTGCTGTCAAGTCTATTCTGACTCATAGTGACCCTATAGGACAGAGTAGAACTGTCCCATAGGGTTTCCAAAAAGCAGCTGGTGGATTCATACTGCTGACCTTTTGGTTAGCAGCTGAACTCTTGATCACTGCACTAGCAAGGCTCCAAGTGAGGTAGACTGACTGGTGAATTGAGCTATATGATTGTTTCCCTTATCTCCTTCTGACAGGCAGACTTCAGAAATAGAATCGTAATCTAAAATAGAATTTGTGGCTCTAATCAATCTTCAAACCCATGTCAACTTATGGGTTTTCCTAAGAAATTTTCAATAATTGAGAACCCTCCAATGATACATTCAAGATCTGTGGTCTTTTCCCTGGGAAATTGACTTCACTAGGTCAGTTAAGTTTGTCCAGAAAATACTTCTACAATCTCCTGCCTGGGGTTCTGGAGATGAGTGGGGTCCCACTGATGGACAGAGCTGTTTTCATTTGGAACATTATCCCAGCCCTCCTCTTTGACAGCCCCAGAGAATACACCTGTGTCGTTTAGAGTTAGATGAAAGGATCTTTGGGTGTACCTGCTCTTTAAACAGAAGTTCATAATAGTCCCGTTTTTTTACTCCTTTTGTCTCATACGCCCACATTTTGTTATACTTACCTCCAATATCTGAGACATTGCAAAGCTACATGAGTTCTATCAACCTACTGTTCAGGAATATTCTCTTCTGCAGGCACCTAGTGTAACCTCCACCCTTCTACAAAATCATTTGCTATTCTCCAATTACGTTCAGTCTTCCTACACTGTGATTTAGGTTTTTAAACGTCTCTTTGATCAAAGTCGCTCTTTGTGTTTCTTGTGTTTGAGGTAATTTTAAGAGAAAAGGGAATATAATATCTTTGTAGCACGGTCTTAGTAAAGGAATTTGTATTAATTTTAAATTAATTGATAAACTTTGGAGGAATTGTCACACTGACAAGAAAAGTGGACTTTAGATAAATGAAACAATCAAAATTGCTTCTTCTAAGAGCAGAAAATGGTAAGAAAAAATGTTTCAAGGTTAAAAGGACTTGAGAGGAGGAGCCAAGATGGTGATGTAGCCATACACACCATGCTGTCCCTTTACAGCAAAGACCCAAGAAATCAAGTGAAACAGATGCAGATGACAATCTTGGAACCCAGAACATCAGAAGAAAGGATAAAAAATTGGATTGAACACCGGCTGGAAGAAGAAATTGAAGAAAGGCAAAGAAGAAGGAGTAACATGGAATACGAGGTGC
>NW_004444046.1:339514-340623 GCF_000243295.1 Trichechus manatus latirostris | reverse complement strand
GGTCTATCCTATATGGGGTTTTTTGAGCTTCTTGGATGGCTAGCTTATCATCTTTCATGATATTGGAGAAGTTTTCTGTCAGCAGTTCTTCAATGATCCTCGCTGTGTTTACTGTTTTCTCCCCCTGTTCTGGAACTCGGATCGCTCACAGATTTTTGCTTTTGTGTCCCACCTAATTCTCAGGGTCTCTTCATTTTTCTTCATTCTTTTTTCTTAGTTTTCCTCACAGTTGTATCCAAGTCTTTGTCTTCCATTCCGCTGATCCTTTCTTCCACCATTTCAAATCTGGTCCTTAGCCCTTCTATGACACTGTCTATTTCTGAAATCTTGTTGATAATCATTTGGATTTCTAATTGTTGGTTTTGTATAATGTTTATTTGTGAATTTATTTTGGTATTTTCTTCGTGCATTATTTTCCTGAATTCTTCCATTTTTTGTCTGTATTTTCCATGAATTTCTCTGCCTTTTCCATGAATTTGTCTATTTTTTCCCTCATTTTTGTCTGCTTTTTGTTTCAACTCTTGGATAATTCTGAATATTAGAGATTTGAATTCCCTATCAGGTAGTTCTAGTGCTGTTTCTTCTCCTGGAAAGTCATCTGGTGTTTCATTTTGGATGCCTACTAGAACCATCCTGTCCTATTTTTTTGTAAATGTTTTGATATTGTCTGCTGTCTTTGGGGCATTCAGTAGTTATTTTTCCTGTTTATAGATTTTAGATTCATTTGTTTCATCCTTTTTTTTTAAATTTGGCTATATCTGAGCAGGCGGGCTGTGTGTTCTTTGCTGTTTGCTCATCTGTGGGCATGATACTTTTACCCTCCTTCTCCAATTGGCTGCTTCAGTCACTTAAATATGGTACAGCGGGGCAAGTCTAGCTGAAGAGGAGTTGCTGGGATGGGTTGTTTGTGGCACTTACTACAGCCACCAGGATGGGCCAGTAATCTGTGCAGGGCAGGTTCTGGTATGCCATGCCTGTGCTGCTTGGTGGTGTGATGTTAAGTGCACAGTGCAGGTAGGCAGGATGGAGGGAGGGTATGGTGATGTGTGGAGCTATGATGGATATGGGAGAGAGGAAAGAGGAACAGGAGCCAAAAACATACAAACAAA
>NW_004444046.1:337423-339414 GCF_000243295.1 Trichechus manatus latirostris | reverse complement strand
CTTGATCAAGGCAAGGTACTGATTGCTGGCTGCAGCCAACAAGAAGTTCCCAGGTAGCCACACCTAGTGACTAGAAGTGTATGCTCCCCCTCAACCCACCCTCTTGATCATTAGTGGCAGGAACCCCTGCAATAAACATGCTAGCAATAAATAAATAAAATAACACCTTAATGCCTGCAGGGGGACCATAACATGAGCCTCCCCAACCATGTCCAGCACCACCTGCCAACCCAGGAAATGGTGGAGAGTCTGCTCCTGCACCCTACTTGCCAGCTACTCATACTTACCAAAGTGGCAAGCTGTGGAGAGCACGTTCCCATGCACCTGCTCGTAGGTCACCCACCACTGCCTGCCAATCTGGTGAGCAGAGGCATAGCAAGGTGGCAGAGGGTGGCACTTGTCCACAGGTACAAGTCCAAGGGAGCACTACATAAGATGCAGGATAACATTTCAAGGTGCCAAAAATCTGAAAGGCATCTGACTGAGGCAGCCGGAAAGAGGGGGCAAAGACATTTCTGCTGACACGTTGCCAATATCAAAGTCTATTCATCTCAAAAATGGAGGAGTTGCAACTTAGAGATTGCCCTTGGGCACTTGTCACCCTTGCTACATTCTGCTGGAAAGCAGTGGAGGATGTACTATCACACCCCTGCTCACTTGCCACCCACCTAAGCCCGCTGACTCTGAAAGTCCTGGAGAGTGTGCTGTGGTGCACTTGCTTGCACACCACCCACCCCAGCCAGCCAACCCAGCAATCAGTGGAGTGCACACACCCACGTCCTTGCTCACCTGCCACTTACCCCCCTCTGCAGACCTGGCATGTGGCAGACAGCATGCTCCCCTGACCTTACTCACGCAACCCACCCCCATATGCCTACCTGGGTGAGCAGAGGAGAGCATGATCCTGCACCCCCACTTGCCTGTCACCTACCCCTGCCTGCTGATCAGGTGAACAGCAAAGAGTACACTCCTGCGCTCTTCTCCTCACCCAACACACCCACCACACCCACTGCCATGCCCACTCAAAAAGTACCATTGCCCATACTTGTGCAGCTGGATCAACAGATGGCAGCAAAAACCTACCGAGTCCACCCTCAGCTGCTCTGCATGACCAGTGAACAGAGACCTATGCTCACACTGTCAACTGCTGCACTACCTACCCAAAGACAGGTAGTGAGGACTCCCATGCTGCCAGATTAGAGACCAGTGGAGCATGCCCCCCAACTTGCCCTTATATATCAAAACAAAACAAAAAACCAGGATGAAGCAAATAAACATGCTAGCAATAAATAAATAAAATAACACCTTAATGCCTTAAGCAGACAATATCAAATCATATAAAAAAAGCAGGACAATATGACTCAAGCAAGTGAACAAAATAAAGGAGCAAAAAAATCTTCCTGAGGAAGAAATGGTAATGAAACTACGTGATAAGGAATTCAAAAGACTTATATATAGGATCCTCAAAGACATCAAGGAAAACACAGACAAAACTGTAGAAGAATTCAGAAAAACCATATAAGAACAAAATAGACAATTAGAAACAATACAAAACCAGCGGCTAGAGATCCTAGATATTAACAATAAATTGACATAAATAGATAATGGAAGGACATAGAAGTAGAACTGAATCAAAGGAAGAAAGAATCAGCAAAATAGAGGACACATCCCTTGATACTAATTTGTTTGAGGAAAAATCAGAAAAAAGAATGAAGAACACCTAAGAGGTATGTGGAAGACTATCAGAAGAACAATTTACTCGTGATTGGAACTCTAGAACAGAGGAGACTAAAAAAAGCACAGAGAATTTTTTTTGTTTGTTTCAGATATGTTTTTTTAAATTTTTTTTACTGTAATTTAGGTGACGGTTTACAGAACAAATAGTTTCTCATTGAACAGTCAGTACACATATTGTTTTTTGACATTGGTTAACAGCCCCACGACATGTCAACCCTCTCCCTTCTTGACTTTTTTTTTTTTTTGGTGAAAAT
>NW_004444046.1:330827-337323 GCF_000243295.1 Trichechus manatus latirostris | reverse complement strand
CCCTCTGCATATCTGCGCAAGCTGAGGTGGGAGGTCCCAAGGCACAGCTCTGCCTGACTAGAATGGGCTCCCAGCTTGAGGAAAATAAAAGAAACCAAACAAACTAACAAGAAAAAGCCCCGGGATCCCACCAGCGTGGCATCAAGGACCAGGAAGCAGACCCACACTCAAACAGAGCTCTAAAGCCCCTCAGGAAGAAGCAAAGATGACACGCAAAGCCAGGTATTTGAGCGGAAGGAGGGAGAGGTGGTGAAAGGTATGGAAGAAATCAAAAGAAGCAGAAAATAGCAACACCAGCAACCAACAAATGTCGCTCAGGGAGTCGGCCAGTGTGGGCGGGTGGAATCCAAGCTGCCAGTGCTTCCTGGCTAAGAGACTGTGGCCACAGGAAGCAGATGAGTCCACGTGGGGGTGAAGAAGGGTGGGGGGTGGGAAAGCATATATCATTGTTTACTGGTTTTTCTGTCTCCTGCTGGAAGCTCCATGAAGCTGCTTTCTCATACTCCCTTTTCCCTGGTCTCTGATAGGAGTCCAAGATGGCAGATCCAAGCTGCATTAGCTGATAGGGGACCTCTGCAATATGTCTCCTCGCTCTCTGTTCTCTGTGAGTTTCTTATTCCATTTGGGTGCTTGGGTGAGTTCTTTATCTCTTCATATGATGTTTAGGGTTTCAGGATTGCTGTTTTCTCTGTTTGGCTTAGTTTTTCATATCTTTGCTGTGGAGGGACGGCATGGTGCTTTGGCCTAGACTGCCATGTTGCTGAAGTCCTCCAGAGAGAATTTTTGAAGACTTGCTGGCAGAAAACTTCCCTCATATCATGAAAGATGAGGTTTCCATCAAGAAGTTCAATGAATCTCATACAGGATAAACCCACTGCGGGGTTGATTCTGACTCATAGTGACCACATAGGATTTCCAAGACCATAAATCTCTACAGAAGCAGACTGCCACATCTTACTCCCATAGAGTTTCTGGTAGGTTAGAACTGTCAACCTGTTGGTTAGCAGTCCATTGCTTAACCACTGTACCACCAGAGCTCCCAAAATAGAGCCATTAAGACATGTCACAATCAAACTTTCCAAAACCAAATTCAAAGAAAGAATTCTGGGAGCAGCTTAGGAAAAACAAAATATCACCTACCAAGGAAAACAAATAAGACTAAACTCTGATTTCTCAGCAGAAACCATGCAGGCAAGCAGACAGCAGTATAATATATATAAAACCTTGAAAGAAAAGTATTCCCAACCGAGAATCATATATCCAGCAAAATTGTTTCTCAAAGAGTATGACAAAACTAGGAAATTCCCAGATTACCAGAAATGAAGGGAATTTGTAAAAACCAGACCAAGCTTACAATAAAGAAAGGGGGTGCTTTGGACAGAGAACCAACATCAAACAACAACTTGAGATTAAGACATATGACAGCATCACCCAGATACCAACCCAGAAAAAGAAATCTCAACAGTAAAATAAAGCTAAAAAACTGAAAACAGAGAACTACAGATGCCAATTTGTAAGTGACAACTTCAACACAAAAAGAGAGACTATATGGCGTGGATGTACAACTTCTATATGTAGAGGAAGCCAAACCAATATCAAGAAATAACAGACTGTTTTAAACTTAGGAAGATAAAGGTACATTTCAGAGTAACCAAAAAGAAAATTAATAAGCCTACTTACCAAAATAAAAAAGAAGAAAATCATAAAGACTCAATAAACACAATATCAACAACAACAAAGGAAAAGAAAATCCACAGACAAAAAGAACTCAGCACATAAAATTAAGTGAAACAGAGAAATCATCAAACCCCCCCCAACACAAAAAAACAGCATAACAAAATGACAGCAGTAAAGTCATATCGATCAATAATCACACTGAATCTAAATGGTTTAAATGTACCAGTCAAGAGATAGAGAGCAGCAGAATGGACAAAAAACATGACCCATCAATATTTTGCCTCCAAAAGACACACCTTACACACAAAGACATAAATAGGTTAAAAATCAAAGGACGGACAAAATATATATCAAACAAACAGTAACCAAAAATGAGCAGGAATGGCAATATTAATCAATGGCAAAGTAGACTTTATTTCAAAATCCATCGCAAGAGACAAAGAAGGGCATTACACCACCAAGAGAACATAGACATAATAAACACTTACGCACCAATGACAGAGTTCCAAAATACATAAAACAAACTCTAACATTACTAAAAAGAGAAATAGACAGTTCCACAATAATAGACAGAGACTTTAACACACCACTTTCAATGAATGACTGAAATAAAAAGAAACTCAACAAAGATTCAGAAGAGCTAAATAACACAGTCAACCAACTTGACCTCATAGATATACAGAACACTCCACCTAATAGCAACACGGTACACATTCTTCTCCAATGCACATGGATCAATCTCCAGCATAGACCATATTTTAGGCTATAATAAATTGAAAAATATCCAAATAATACAAAACATCTTCTCTCATCATAATGTAAGACTAGAAATCATTAACAGGAAGAACAAGGAAAAAAATCAAATACATGGATACTGAGCAACACTTTGCTTACCAATATAAGAAATTTAAAATGAAATTCAAAAATTTCCAGAAACAAATGAGAATGAAAACACAGCATAACAAAACCTTTAGGAAATAGCAAGAACAGTGCTCAGAGGGGAATTTATAGCAATAAATGTACACATTAAAAAAGAAGAAAGGGAAAAAATCAATAGCTTAACTCTACAACTGGAAAAAATAGAAAAAGAGCAGCAAAGGAAGCCCACAGTCACCAGACAAAGGAAATAATAAAGATTAGAGAAGAAATAAATGAAACAGAAAAATAATAGAAAAATCAACAAGACTAGAAGTTGGTTCTTTCAGAAGATCAATAACATTGACAACCAATGGCCAAACTGACAAAAGAAAATAATGACAAAATGCAAGTAACCAAAAATAAGAAATGAGATGGGTGACATTACAACAGAACCAAAAGAGAGAAAAAGGATCGTAACAGAATATTATGACTGCCTCTTGGTCTATGTACAGCTTCCACATGAGCACAATCAAGTGTTCTGGAATTACTACTCTTCACAATGTTATTCATAATTTGTTATGATTCAAAGAGTTGAATGCCTTTCCACAGTCAATAAAAAAATAGGTAAACATCTTTCTGGTATTTTCTGTTTTCAGCCAAGTTCTATCGGACATCAGCAATGATATTCCTCATCCCACATCCTCTTCTGAATCTGGCTTGAATTTCTGGCAGATCCCTGTCAGTGAACTGCTGCAACCATTTTTTAATTATCTTCAGCAAAACTGTACTTGCGCGTGATATTGATATTGTTCGAGAATTTGCACATTCTTTTGAATCACCTTTCTTTGTGTAGCTGTCTTCCAAATTTCTTGACAGACGAGTGAATACTTAAAGCATAGCATCTCTTTGTTGAAACATCTTAATTGGCATTCCTTCAATTCCTGGAGCCTTGTTTTTCACTAATGCCTTCAGTGAAACTTGAACTTCTTCCTTCAGTACCATTTGTTCTTGATCATATGCTACTTCCTAAAATGGTTGAATATCAACTAATTGTTTTTAGTACAATGAATCTGTATGTTCCTTCCATCTTCCCTTGATGCTTCCTGCATCATTCAATATCTTGACCCTAGAATCCTTCAATACTGCAACTCAAGGCTTGAATTTTTTCTTCAGTTCTTTCAGCTGGAGAAATGTCAAGCATGTTTTACCCTTTTGGTTTTCTAACTCCAGGTCTTTACACAGTTTTTAGTAATACTTTGTCTTTTCAAGCTGACCTTTGAAATCTTCTGTTCAGCTCTTTTATGTCATCATTTCTTCTGTTTGCTTTAGCTACTCTACGTTCAAGAGAAAGTTTCAGAGTCTCTTTTGACATCCATTTTGTCTTTTCTTTCTTTCCTGTCTTTTTAATGACCTTTTGCTTTCTTCATGTACGATGTCCTTGATGTTATGCTACAACTTGTCTACTAGTCAGTCATTAGTGTTCAATGTGACAAATCTATTCTTGAAATGGTTTCTAAATTCAGATGGGATATACTCAAGTTTGTACTTTGACACTGTGGACTTGTTTTAATTTTTTTCAGCTTCAACTTGAATTGGCACGTGAGCAATTGATGGTCTGCAGTTGGACCTGGCCTTGTTGTGACTGATGATATTGAGCTTCTCCATCATCTCTTTCCTCAGAAGTATTCAATTTGATCCCTGTATATTCTATCTGGCTAGGTCACCCCTCATCTGTCACTTTGTCATACTATGGTGGCTTGTGTGATGCTGGAAGCTATACCACTGGTATTACAAATGCCAACATGGTCACCCGTGATGCATAGGTTTCAGCAGATCTTCCAGATTAAAACCAGCTAGGAAGAAAGGCCTGGCCAACTACTTCTAAAAAAAATCGACCAGTGATAACCCTATGAATAGCTGTAGAACATTGTCTGATATATTGTCAGAAGATGAGCCCCTCATGTTGGGAGACACTCAAAATACAACTGGGGAAGTGCTGCTCCCCAAAGTAAAGTTGACCTTAATGACATGGATGGGTTAAAGCTTTTGGCACCTTCATTTGCTGATGTGGCATGACTCAAAATGAGAAGAAACAGCTGCAAATATTAATAATTGGAATATGGAATATACAAAATATGAATCTAGGAAAATTGGAAATCATCAAAAATGAAATGGAACATATAAACATTGGTACCCTAGGCATTAGTGAACTGAGATAAACTGGTATCAGCCATTTTGAATCAGACAATTATATGGTCTACTATGGTGGGAGAGACAAATTGAAGAGGAATGACATCACATTCATTGTCAAAAAGAACATTTATGATCTATCCTGCAGTATGACATTGTTAATTATAGGATAATATTCATATGCCATAGGAGCCTTGGTGGCACAGTGGTTAAAAACTGTGGCTCATAACCAAAAGGTCAACAGTTCGAATCCACCAGCTGCTCATTGGAAACCCTATGGGGCAGTTCTACTTTGTCCTATATGGTCACTATGAGTCAGAATCGACTCAATGGCAGCAGATTTGTTTTGGTTTTATCCATATGCCTACAAGGAAGACCAGATAATACAGTCATTGTTCAAATTTATGCACCAACCACTAATGCTAAAGATTAAGAAATTGAAGATTTTTACTATCTTCTGCAGTTTGAAATTGATGAAACATACAAGCAAGATGCGTTGATAATTACTGGTGATTGGAATGTGAAAATTGAAAACAAAGAAGAAGGAACAGTAGTTGGAAAATATAGCTTTGGTAATAGAAAGACACCAGAGATTGCATGATAGAATTTTGCAAGACTAACAATTCATTAGCCATTAGAGGGATGTAAATCAAAGCTGCACTGAGATACCATCTCACCCCAGCAATAATGGCATTGGTCAAGGAAACAGAAAACAACAAATGCTGGCAAGGTTGTAGGGAGCTTGGAACTCTTATACATTGCTGCTGGGACTGTAAAATGGTACAACCACTATAGAAAATGATATGCGCTTCCATAAAAAAAAACTAGAAATAGAAATACCATAAGATCCAGCATTCCCACTCCTAGGTATATATTCTAGAGAAATAAGAGCTGTGTCATGAATAGATATATGTACATCCATGTTTATTGCAGCATTATTCACAATAGCAAAAAGATGGAATCAGCCTAAATGTCCATCCATGGATTAATGGATAAACAAATAGTGGCACATGCATACTACTCAATGATAAACAATGATGAATCCATGAAACATGTCACAACATGAATGAATCTGGAAGACATTCATAAAATCAATACCAAACCCGTTGCCATCGAGTTGATTCTGACTCATAGTGAACCCATAGTACAGAGTAGAACTGCCCAATAGGGTTTCCAAGGAGCAACTGGTGGATTGCAACTGCTGATCTTTTGGTTAGCAGCCATAGCTCTTAACAACTATACCACTAGGGCTCCAGGAGGACATTACGCTGAGTGAAATAAGTCAATTACTAAAGGTCAAATATTTTACATGTCCATTATTATAAAAAGTCAAGAATAGTTTTCACACAGAAAGAAACATTTTTTGATGGTTACCAGGGTTGGGAGAGGGAGGAAGGGAGAATCACTAACTAGGTAGTAGACATCTGTTAATTCTAGTGAAGGGAAAGGTAATACACAATATTGGGGAAGTCAACACTACATGACCAAAGCAAATAAAGACACTGAGAGATACTCAAGAATAAAGGACAACTATAATAAATACGGAGCCTTGGTGACCTAGTGGTTAAGAGCTATGGCTACTAGCCAAAATGTTGCCAACTCGAATCCACCAGCCACTCCTTGCCCCTTGGAAATCCTATAGGGCAGTTCTACTTTGTCCTATAGGGTCACTGTGAATCGGAATCAATAAATACTATATACAATCCTGCAACAAAAGTGATAACAAACAATAATTTGTGAGTGGACACATTAAGTAGATATGTATGCTAAT
>NW_004444046.1:326873-329989 GCF_000243295.1 Trichechus manatus latirostris | reverse complement strand
GCTGACACATTGTGAGGATTGCAACCAATGCCACAGAAGAATTTGTGTATGAATTATTGAATGGAAAACGAATTTACTGTGTAAACTTTCACCTAAAGCACAATAAAATGTTAGGAAAAAAAAAAAAAAAGAAGGACTTGGGATAAGAAACATAGAGTGATGTCAAGTCTTGGGCATAAAACAAAAATCAATAAGGAAAAAAGAGATCAGGAGATCAGGTGATTTAAGATGAGGAAAGTTTTTGCAATTGGTTTTGAAGTTTGGATTAGATATCATGGAAACTTCTAGAAGAACCATCAGAAAGATTCTGTGGTCATGAAATGTGAAAGAAAAATAATTATATATGTACGCATACACATACACACACACTTTATACATTTAAGGTAAGGTGATCATTGCTTGGTTTATAGAAGACCAGAAACATCTGTCATTACATTGAGAAAAGTCAAGATCTCTACAGAAATCACTCTGTATGTTACTACAAATCCCAAAGTGGCTCTAGTAGAAGTTTTTGGAGCCAGGAAACTGCCACTGCCATCCTACAGATCATTGGCCCCTGTGTGCAGTGCAAACTAAGAACAGACTACAGTGTCTGTGCGTTGGCCAACTTTGCCCAGCTGGCTCTGGTTTCCACAGCATCAGTCACCTCGAAGGGCCTGGTGAGGACCAGTTGGGAGTGCAACGGATTTAATACCCAACTGTAATCAAATAGGGGGAAGGATATGTGTGTGTGTGGTTAGAAAGAAGGCAGAAAATATATTTTTATGAACACTCTCAGACTCCTCATTCCCTATGGGATGTCCTCAGACACAGTAGTACATGGGGCCACTTTGAAGATACCCTGTGAGACTGAACAATTAAATGAGCTTGTTTAGAAACTGTCAGCTTAGAAAAACACCTCTTGCACTTGCTCTTCTTCCTTCTCTACTTCTCTCCCCTTTTATCTCTCATTCTTGCTTCGATAGCTTTGTACTACCCACTAAACTATTAGCACATACACTTTTGCCTTGGAGTCTATTTATTTTCCACGGGACTCATGCTAAGATACCGCCACTGGGAGTTGTACAATATTTTGTCTGGGTATACACACAATTCTGCTCTGTATTAAGGAATAAAGATGTATCTGTGGTATATATTAGATAAATGCTAAACAGTAAAAAGTATAAATGCCAATTACAGCAAGTTGACAGGCTCAGATAAATATAATGAAGTCAAGAATAAAATGTGTCATGTATTATTAAGAAAATCCAAATAAGAGGAGTGGTGTCTGAACTGTGATTTGATTCTGTTGAACTTGAAGTACAATTAATATGTGTATTTTGGGCAGTGCCTCCTGAAATTTTTGATGCTATTATTAAAGAAAAGATCAATTTCAAAGGTTTTTTTCTTTTACTTTGGCATTCTAGCTGGGAGTTAAATATAAATGTACAATTCAAAATCCACTCTCTCATACTCCAGAAAGTTTGCTGTGATAGTCCACAGATGCTAATTAATAACCTTTTAATTTGTTAGAGATCACTATAAGATAAATCAACTTTTTATTTCTTTGTTTGTTGTGTGTGTATGTGTGTGTATGTATGTCTGTGTGTTTGCTTTGGGTTGAATAATCTCAATTTTTATATCCATGCTCGTGAAAAGATTTGTGAGGATTATTTACATTAACATACAAATATATGGAGAAAATATTTCATTTTAGGTAGTGTCTTAGCTATCTAGTGCTATTATAACAGAAATGCCACAAATGGATGGCTTCAACAAACAAAAGTTTATTCTCTCACAGTCTAGTAGGCTAGAAGTCCAAATTCAAGAGACTGGCTTAAGACACAACCTAATCTTGTAGACTGAGTCTGGCCTCATTAACATAACTGCTGCTAATCCCACCTCATTAACATCATAGAGGTAAGATTTACAACACAGGAAGATCACATCAGATGACAAAATGATGGACAATCACACAATACTCAGAATCATGGACTAGCCAGTTAACACCCGGTTTTGGGAGGCACAATTCAATCCATGACATTCTACCCTTTGGCCCCCCAAAATTCATGCCTTGCTACATGTAAAACATATTCACCCCATCATGTCATAACAAATGTCTTAGATCAACTGCAAGTCCAAAATCCAAAAACTCCTGTTTGTAATGAGGTGAGGATGGGTCCTGCCTGGTGTGACCCCTTGAGTCCACTGAGAGACACCAGGCCTTTGAGAAAGAGAAAGTCGACTTTATTGCAAGCCGGTCAAGAAAGGAGCTCAGAGACTAAGTCTCAAATCAAACTTCCCAAGGTTGGGGATTCTAGGGCAGTTACAGGGTTCAGCATAGGGAATTTATACATAATTCATGAAGTTTCTGGGAATAGGTGGGGAATTTCAGGAATTAATTTACATGTATGGGGTGCAGTGGGGATGCAATATGGCAGTTGTGGGTGCGTGTTTTTTTGGGATGGAGTATGAGGCATGAAACTTACCTAAGGACAACTTTGTGGCTTAATGCTCATGTCCAAAAAGGGGGGGGGGGCGGTTGCTGGTGGATAGTGAAGTGGCCTTGAGCAGAGAAGCAATAAGATGACCTTGAGCTATTACACAGAATGTCTTATCAGGAGCTCCCAGACTCAGGTGTGATGGGAGGAAGGGGAACTGTAACCCTGTCAGTTACATTTCAGAAGGGGAACAGTTTAACCCTGTCAGTTACATTCCCTTCTCTGGTTTACCAGGTATTCAGTCTTGAAGGTAGATCTTTATATAGGTGGTGGCCTGGACCTCCGGAACTTTTGAGCTTGCTGACTGGTATAAGCATGTGCATTGTAGGATCTGAGATTTGTTAAGAGGAATATGGTCTGACATCTGAAGCATCATGATATTCACAGCTGTTAGGCAATTTTGAATGAACCTGGTAAGACAGCTTAAGAGGCAGGGCAAAAAGAGACAGATTAGTAAAAGAATTATTAGGGGAGTAGAAAGCAGCCAGAGCCAGTGGAAGCTGGGAAACAGGGAAGTTATCTATGACCACCAATTGGACAGAGCTTTTCCAGCAGTAGGTGGGCAAAGGGGACGCATCCAACTGGCTATTTGTTCTAATTTGTGGAGATTGACTTCTTCTTTATGGCTGGTATTTA
>NW_004444046.1:297418-326472 GCF_000243295.1 Trichechus manatus latirostris | reverse complement strand
CAGATACAATTTAGGGAGCAAGTGTAATGCACCCAAGCTTTGATGCTTTCAAGTTTAGCTGATGAGTGGGTGGTTAAAAGAACAGTGTATGGTACAGTCCACTGGGGTCCAAGGGGCTCTGCTTTCGAGGTTTTCAGCAGAACTTGATTACCAGGCTGGAACGGGTAAAGCAGCATATTAACAGTATATTTCAGATGGCTGAGAGCATACCTATGAATAGGAGACAGGACACCAGACAAAGACAACAAATATTTTCGAAGAGCTAGCTCCCTGGTAACAGAAACCTGAGTATTGGTTAAAGGTAAGTTATTTTTAAGAAAATGAAAGGGCTCAATTTGAGCCTGCTTCTGGGGGTGACCTGTACTCGCAAGATGGCTAAGGGCAAAGCTTGGGGCTACTATATCTTTGTTTCTTGTTAGATTTTAGCAAGTTGATTTTTTTAGCGTGTGATTCATCTTTTTCAACTTTTCTGCTTGACTGTGATCTCTAGGCTGAGTGTAAGTTCTAGATGATTCCTAAAAATCTAGAGACATCTTTACGAAATTTGTGAGGTGAAGTGAGATCCGTTGTTGCTTCCAATCATTGCAGGCAGGTTGAAACAGGGAATAATGTTATTAAGGAGCCGTTTTGTAACTTTTGATGTTTTCTCTGTTTTAGAAAGAAAGCTTCTACCCAACCAGAAAAGGTGTCAATGAACACCTGCATAAATTTTTAATTGCCAAGGGCTCTTGCCAGTCTTCTCCTGAACTGTGTCCTTGATATTGTATTCCAATGGTAGGGGGTTTGGCTGTTTTGGGGTTGTTTTGGGCTCATATTTGGCAAGAACAGCTTGCCTGCTGGATGGCTGGATGGATGTTTTCTCCAATAATGTGTTTAGAGACCAGGTTGTAAAGGGCTTCATGCCCATAATGGGTAGACTGAAGTGCTTCACGGAAAAGGGAGTTCATCAAGTGTCCTGGAATCATAACCTTTCCTTCATGGGTACATTTTCATCCATGAAAATCTATCGTTGCTCTCCATTCAGCTGCTTGTTTGAGATATCTAATAGTGTAATTTGGAGCTGTTTCTGGACGTTGTAAAGAAGGAATTAAAGTTAGCTATTAGCCTTTGAATTCAGTTTGTTTGGCAGCAGCTGTGGTGGCTTTGTCGGCTTTAGCATTGCCTGAGACAGTATTGGAAGTTCCCTTTTGATGTCCTGGGCAATGCATGACCAGGTAGCAGTTACCCTGATGAGGGACTGGATCTAGAAGTTTAGAAAAATATGTTACTAGTCTTTTCCAAGGACCTAGTTGTTGAGTTAAAACCCGTGCTGTGACTCCCCTTCCCCCAGCCCCATTTCGTGTACATACAGTTTGAAGGGTTTTCTGAGGTCCAAGAGTCTGAGTGCCAGGGTAGAGGCTAGCTTTTCCTTGATTTTCAAGACTTGTTGATCTCTGTCTGTCCATTCTCAAGGGTCAGAGTCCTTTCCTCCGGTGGTTTTGTGGAGAGACTTTGTTATTAACCTTAAGTTCAGGATCCAAATCCTGTAAAAACCAGCCATATCTAGACTGCCTCAAAGTTGCCTCCAGGTAGTTGGGGTGGAGCTCTAGAGGGTCACTTGTTTATGCTCCAGCAGCAGGGCCTGCTGACCTTGAGAAATCTGGAAACCTAGGTAAGTCACATTTTGTTGTGAGATCTGAGCCTTGATAGAGGATACTCGATAACCGGCTCGGGCTAGAAAGTTCTAAATTAGAATTGTGTTTTTATCTGAGTCTTCTTTGGTAGGACTAGTGACAAGCAGGTCATCTACATATTGAAGAAGGAGACCCCAAACCATGTGTAGACCTTGGAGATCTTTTGCCAGGGCGGTTCCAAATAGGGTAGGGATATTTTTGAACTCCTGAGGGAGCATAGTCCAGCAATATCGATGTTTTTCCCTCAAATAACGTTTCTCCCATTCAAAGGCAAATATTTCCTGAGAGTCAGGGGCTAAAGGAATGCAGAGGAAGACATCCTTCAAGCTAGGACAGTAAACCAGGCTTAATCTGGAGACAGGGAACTTAGGAGAATAGAAGTGTTTGGAACTATAGGGTGCAGGTCTTCAGTTACCTGATTGACTGCATGTAAGTCCTGCACAAACCAATATTTTCCTTTTTTGGCTTTTTTACTGGGAGCATTGGAGCATTAAAAGGGGATTTACACTGGCAGATGAGCCTTGCTTGTAGAAGTCTTTCCTGTTACCCTGATTACTTGCATAGTTTGGGGAGAATGTGATCTTTTCAGGTGATTTAAAACAGAGTTGGTTGTGCCCATATCAACAAGAAAATCCACAAGGTTATTTCCCACCTTTAATGTAACCTGGGGCTCGGTAGATGAAGCTCGGAGGTGGATGGATGTCCCTGGTCTGTCTCAGTCTGAATTTTCAGGCTGGGTAGATTGAAGCATTTTAGGGGCAGCTGGGCTTTGGCTGGATTTCCAGTTCAGACATTCCTTCTTCCAGTGTCCCTCCTGTTTACAATAAATACGCTGATTTTGACCTAGCGGAGGGAGGCTCTTTGACAATGCCCAGGGCAGTTGTCCTTTTAGACGGTTATGCTGGTGTGGTTTGAAAGGCCCCCGAGCCACATGGCCATGAGGAAATCTGCTTGCTGTTTGAATTTCTGGGTTTCTTTCTTTTTCTGGACGTGGTCTCTGTTGGTGTACATTTCTAAGGTCCGTTTAATGAACTGTGTTAGTCTCGTACCTAGATTCCCCTCGGCTTTTTGTAAACTTTTTTTTTTTTTTTTCGTCTGGTGCACTTTGCCCAATAAATACCATGTTTATCATTTTTGCATTTTCTGTTTTTTTCTGGGTCTACATCTGTATATTGTCGGAATGCAGCAACAATTCTTTCAAGGAAGGTAGATGGATCCTCAGTTGATCCTTGATGGACCTCATAGACCTTATTTAATTTTTTTGTTTTGGAGTGCCTCCTTTCAACCCTGCAATAAGACAAGCCAAAAAATGGTCGAGCCTGCCATTTCTCAGAGGATCATTAGGATCCCATCTAGGCTCAGAAGAAGGTATTGCTAAATCAGGAGCTTGTTGAATAGGGCTGTTGGGCTGATGGAGATACTCTGCTTCTTCCCTGGCTTTTCCTAAGACTAATCTCTGCTCCTCTGGGCTCAAAAGAATATCCAAAAGTGCCTGACAATCAGCTGAGGTAGGGTGATGAGTGGTGAAGATGGAAGTAAAAAGACCTGCCATATGTTTTGTGTCCTCTCAATAAGGAGGGAGATTGTTTTTCCAATGGAACAATTCAGATGTAGAGAATGGAGTGTGTACCCAGACTAATCCCAGAGTTCTATTTTCCTCCTGCCGGGTAGGAACTTGTCTTAGTGGATAATGCCCTGTTGTTTTTTGCCCTGTTTCGGGTTGGTAAGCCCGCCGTCTGAAAGTCGCACCACTTCTCGTGTGCAGCACGGAAAGCATTTCTGAGGTTGGCTCAGCTGGCCCAGACGTTTCTGGCAGATACAAGGGTGGGGCAGATGGTGAAGCAAGAAGGGAAAAATCATCTTCCCTTAGGGAATCAAAGACCTTTTGTCTCTTTACTTCAGTTCAAACCATAATTTTACATTACTTTTGAATGTTTTTGTTGTTCTACAAGGACATAAACGCATCAATGTACATTTTCTCATCCCATTTACTTTCTCAAGTGCAAAACAAATCTAACTGGAGAATAGTATTACAATTTAGGGAACAATTTTGAGGCTAACATTCCCCATCAGCCAACTGATATTGTGGCCATGCAACGTTGCAGAAAAACTTCATCCTATCTTTTTTTTTCATAGGATTATAAGAACAACAACAACAACAAAAAATCCCAATTAGTTAGGATGCATCCTAGGGGGCTGCACTTTGGTATATCTTGTGTGTTCCGCATACCTGAGCCTAGGCCAAAACCAGAAACCAGAAAAACCAGGCGTACTAGAAACACAATGACCAAGGTAAAACAGGGGTTTCTTATGACCAGAGCAGTACAACCCTCAGCTACCCAGATACTGACAGAAACAGCAGTTCTCTTGGGCTCGCACTGGCATAACCCTCAGCAACCCCACCACCACCCCAGATTCTAACAGAAATGGCATTTCTCTTGGGCTTGCCGCTGGCCTCTAAGTTATTCACTCCCTCAGAAGCCTTTAGGTACTTGTGACACCGTTTGTACAGTACTCACCAGATCAAGATCCTTACCCAGAGTCCGTTTCTCAATCTCAAAAAAGCAAGTCTCTGTGGGTCCAGGCATAGTTCTGGCCATGAAGGTCTGTTCTGCCATCACCTCCCAAAAAAAAATCAGCTGGTGTGCACTGAGGGGAGGTGATTCCGCCTAGTGGCCAGAGGTGCTCCCAGGAGTCCGGCGGCTGAAGTTAGAAGCAGGATAAAAGCCCCATCTGGGGTGCCAGAATTTGTAACCTGATGAGGGTGGATCTTGCTGGGAGTGACACTGAGTCAACTGAGAGACACCAGGCCTTTGTGAAAAAGAAAGTAGACTAGATTGCAAGCAAGTCAAGCAGGGAGCTCGAAGACTATGTTTCAAATCAAGCTCCTTGAGGTTGGGGATTCCAGGGAAGTTATAGGTTTTGGGATAGGGAACTTATGCATAATTCATGAAGTTTCTGGGAATAGGCAGGCAATTTCAGGAACTAATTAACATGCATGAGCATGCAGTGGAGGGTGCAATATGGCAACTGGGGCATGCAGTTTTTTTTTTTAAGTTTACCTAAGGGCAGCTTTGCTGCTTATTGCTCATGTCCAAAAGGAGAGGGGTGGTGGTTGGTGGGTAGTGAAGTGACCTTGAGCAGAGAAGCATTAATATAGCCTTGAGCTGCTACACAGAACATCTTATCAGGAGTTCACAGACCCAGGTGTGATGGGAGGAAAGGGAACAGTTTAACCCTGTTGGTTACATCTTTATCTTGGAAATCTATAATACAAGTTATCTGCTTCCAAATACAATGGTGGAACAGGCACAAGGTAGACATTTCCATTACCAGTGGGAGAAGTTGGAGGGAAAGAAGGGATAACAGGTACCAAGCAAGTCAGTAGAACACATTACATTAGCCCTCGAGGCTTGAAAATAATACTCTGTTCTCTGAGACCATTTAGACAATGGCCCTGCCCTCCAGACTCTAGGTATTGGCCACAGTCTCCAGATTCTGAGTGGAGGCTCCTCCACCCTAGGCTTCAGCTCCACCTTCCAGGCCCACTGGAATGGCAACTCTGCTCCCTTGGCTTTGGGTGGCCCCATTCTCCTAGTCCATCCGAGTGGCTACTCTACCCTTTGAGACTGAGGCAACTCTGCTTACTGTGTTCCTTGTCTCTTCAGCTTCTGCTTCCTGGTTTCTTGACCTCTCAGCCCCTCAGGCCTTACTGCCCACATTTTCCCTGCTGGGGTAAGTGTTCCAAAGCCCTGTAGCTCCACCAATAAGTGCTCTGAGGCACTCCACTCACTGGGAAGCCTCCTGCACAAAGGCATTCAGTTCTCTCACACCATGGTTCAGCTCCAGCACCATCTCATGCTGGTCTTCTGGTTCTGCTGCTGCCGTTTATCTGTTGCTGCCATTTCTTTGCTACTGCTTCTTGCTGTCTGCGCCATCTCCAGTACAGCAGCTCTCCTCATTTCCCTCTGAATCCTCACTAGCATTGTCTTTGATGTCTGTAATTCCACCAACAATCTCTTCAAGGCTATCTAGGCTTTTATTATTAAGCACTTTAAAAACTCTCCCAGCCTCTATCCGTTCGTAGTTTCAAAACTGCCTTCACATTGTAGGTATTTGTTAGAGCAGCACCCCACTCTCTCGGTACCAAATTCTGTCTTAGTTATCTAGTGCTGTTATAATAGAAATACCACAAGTGGATAACTTCAACAAACAGAAGTTCATTCTCTCACAGTCTAGTAAGCTAGAAGTCCAAATTCAGGGCATCAGCTCCTGGGGAATGCTTTCTCTTTCTGAATTTTTGGGGCCGAAAGCTGGAATGTCTTGGGTTGAATCGTGTCCCCCAAAAATGTGTGTCACCTTGGCTAGTCCATGATTCCCAGTATTATGTGATTGTCCACCATTTTGTCATCTGATGTGATTTTCCTATGTGTTATAAATCCTACCTCTATGATGTTAATGAGATGGGATTAGTGGCAGTTATGTTAATGAAGCAGGACCCAATCTACAAGATTAGGTTGTGTCTTAAGTCAATCTCTTTTGAGATATAAAAGAGAGAAATGAACAGAGAGACATAGGGACCTTGTTCCACAAATAAACAAGAGCCAGGAGAATAGTTTGTCGTTTGGACCCGGGGTTCCTGTGCTGAGAGTCTCCTCAACCAGGAAGATTGATGACAAGGAACTTCCTCTAGATCTGACAGAGAGAGAAAGCCTTCCTCTAGAGTTGAAGCCTTGAATTTGGACTTCTAGCCTAATAGAGTGTGAGAGAATAAACTTCTGTTTGTTGAAGCCATTCACATGTGGTATTTCTGTTATAGCAGCACTAGAAAACTAAGGCAGTTAGTAAAGGCAGTTTCAGAATTAAATCTCTGATTATATATTTTACGGGATCTCCGTACCCAAGCTGGGGTGGCTCAAATGGTTAAGAACTCAACTACTAGCCAAAGGTTGGCAGTTGGAACTCACCCAGAGGTGCCTTAGAAAACAGCCTGGTGATCTGCTTCCAAAAGTTCACAGCCTTTAAAACCCTGTGGAACAGTTCTACTCTGAACACATGGGATTGCCATGAATCAGAATCAACTCTACAGCAACTAATAACAACAACATATCCAATTCATCTCTAGTTACGTCTTTAGCTTCCTAATGCCACTATCTTCATCCATGCATAATGCCCAGTCATCTTGAAGTCTATATTTTTAAAACAACAAGCCTACTTTTGAGTACCTCCATTTTCCTATGTTTAATAAAAATTGAAGTTTCCCCACTTAGTCTCTATGTTCAAGGCAGCTATGTTCCCTGTACATTACCTAATTTTTCTTTTCAATTTTAATATTTACTTGTGCAGACAGGAGATCAGTGAGGAAGTAGGGAGCAGTGGGACTAAAAATAAAATTAGGATCTCAATTTTGAATTTGAGGACCAAGAACTCCTAAGGGACAAAAACACATCTTAGGGCTGTAAAATATTCTAACATAATTATGCAACTACATTGCCAACACAAAATATGATTCAACAGAATCCATGCTTGTTATGAAAATAACATTTTTATATTAAATATAACTAGCAAACAGCCTTCCAACTGCCATTGATCTCTTTGTAATTATTCTTTTTCTTCGTTTCTCTGAACCCTATCTCTCCTTAATATGACCCATTCTTTTCCTTTTAAAGCAATCCTATCTTGTTCAGTAAAACAATTATTTCCAAAGACTTCCCAGAAAATATATTTAAAAAGCATGTCTTTTGAAGTGACAGAAAGACAAATATGTTACAAGGTGTAGAGAGAAGAAAAGTATAAGTAGAGTTAGACTGAGGAGAACCTTGACCAGCAGTCAGAAGCTTCTGATGTTTTTTTGTTTTTTTGTAGATAAAAGTAGAGGGAGGCCCTTCAGTTTTTTGAGCAGAAAGTGATATAATTAGGGCTGAACTTGAGAAAGGCTAACATGGCATCCATTGAAAGGACTGGAGTAGACAGAGCATAGCAAAGGCATGACATGAGAAACTAAAGAAATAGGTCAGGCAATATGGGGAGTGTTTGAACTGGAAGCAGGAGACGGGGAAATGCTATAGGATATGACTTCCTCATACCCTGTCTGTGTAAAACAATTCAGTGTTTGGAAATTCTGTCTACTCCCATAGTTGAATTTATTAATTAAGTCAAATTTTGAAATTGATAGGTTTTTTTTTTTTTTTTTTTTTTTTTTTTTTTTTTTTGAGTTTTCCATTAGATTGTCCATCACGCCTCATCATTTTGGTGACAAGATCTCTTATTTCTCCATGCTAAGAGTCCCTGGGTGGCTCTAATGGTTAAGCGCTTCACTACTAGCCAAACGGTTGATCGTTCAAAACCACCCAGGGCCACCTCAGAAGACAGACCTGGCTATCTGCTTCCAAAAGGTCACAGCCTTAAAAACCCTATGGAGCAGTACTACTCTGCCAAGATGGGGTCACCATGAGCCAGAACCTACTTGATGGCAACTAACAACAACAACAATATTAAATTCTGATTTCAGAAAGCATGTGATAAACTTAATACTTGAATAATTGGCTAAAAACAAATAATGTTTACTGTATCACACTTACCAGAGCTATGTGTAACTTAAGAAGAGTATATAGGTAGATATAGATATATAGATATCTATATATCTACATCTATATCTATATCTATATCTATCTATCTACGTATACTTTGGAGATATTGCAGGTTTGGTTCTAGACCACCACAATAAAGCAAATATTGCAATAAAACAAGTCACACAAAACTTTTGGTTTCCCAGTGCATATAAAAGTTATATTTACACTATACTGCAGCCTATTAAGTGTGCAATAGCACTATGCCTGAAAAAACAATGTACATACCTTAATTTAAAAAATACTTTTTAGCCCTGGTGGTGCAGTGGTTAAGTGTTTGGCTGCCAACCAAAAGGTCAGCACTTCGAATACATCAGCTGCTCCTTTAGAAACCTCTGGGACAGTTCTATTTTGTCCTATAGGGTCACTGTGAGTCGGAATTGACTCGACAGCAATGTTTTTTTCTTTTTCTTTTGGTTTGAGTTATTGCAAAAAAGGCTAACCATCATCTGAGCCTTCAGCGAGCTGTGTTCTTTTTGCTGGTTTAGGGTCTTGCCAAGATGTTAACGGCTGCTGACTGATCAGGGTGGTGGCTGCTGAAGGTTGAGGTGACTGTGGCAGTTTCTTAAAATAAGACAACATTGAAGTTTGCCCATCGATTGACTCTTCCTTTCATGCAAGATTTCTCTGTACATGTGATGCTGTTTATAGCATTTTATTCACAGTAGAACCTCTTTTAAAATTGGACTCAATCCTTTCAAACCCTGCCACTGCTATATCAACTAAATTTATGTAATATTCTAAATCCTTTGTTGTCATTTCAACAATGTTCACAGCATCTTCACCAGGAGTAGATTCCATCTCAAGAAACCACTTTCTTTGCTCATCTGTAAGAAGCAGCTCCTCATCCAATAAAGTTTTATCCTGAGGTTGCAGCAATTCAGTCACATCTTCAGGCTCCACTTCTAGTTCTCTCTTACTATTTCCACCACATCTGCAGTTACTTCCTCCACCAAAGTCTTAAAACCCTAGTAGTCATCCGTGAGGGTTGGAATCAACTTTTTCCAAACTCCTGTTAATATTGATCTTTTGACCTCCTCTCAAGAATCATAAATTTCTTAACAGCATTTAAAATGGTGATTCTTTTCCAGAAGGTTTTCAGTTTATTTTGCCCAGATCCATCAGAGGAATCACTATCTATGGCAGCTATAGCCTTACAAATATATTTCTTAAATAATTAGACTTAAAATTCAAAATTACTCCTTGATCCGTGGGCTGCAGAATGGATGTTGTGTTAGCAGGCATGAAAACAACATTAATCTCCTTGTATATCTCCATTAAAGCTCTTGGGTGACCAGGCACATTGTCAATAAGCAGTAATATTGTGAAAGGAATCTTTTTTTCTAAGCAGTAGTTCTCAACAGTGGGCTTAAAATATTCAGTAAACCATGGTGTAAACAGAGGTACTGTCATCCAGGCTTTGTTGTTCCATTTATAGAGCACAGGCAGAGTAGATTTAGCATAATTCTTAAGGGCCCTAGGAGCATTGGCTTTAACTTAAGTCACCAGCTGCGTTAACCCCTAACAAGAGTCAGCCTGTCCTTTGAAGCTTTGAAGCCAGGCATTGACTTCTTCTCTCTAGCTATGAAAGTCCTTGATGGAATCTTCTTCCAGTATAAGGCTATTTCATCTACTTGGAAAATCTGTTGTTTGGTGTAGCCACCTTCATCAATTATTTTAGCTATATCTTCTGGATAACTTGCGGCAGCTTCTACATCACCACTTGCTGCTTCACCTTGCACCTTTATGTTATGGAGATGGCATCTTTCTTTACTTAATGAACCAGCCTCTACTAGCTTCAAACTTTTCTTCTGTAGTTTCCTCATTTCTCTCAGCCTTCATTGAATTGGAGAGAGTTAGGGCCTTGCTCTGGATTAGACTTTGGCTTAAGGAAATGTTGTGGCTCGTTTGATCTTCTATCCGGGCCACTAAAACTTTTTCCATATCAGCAATAAGGCTGTTTGACTTTTTTATCGTTTATACGTTCACTGAAGTAGCACTTCTAATTTCCTTCAAGAACTTTTCCTTTGCACTTGCAACTTGGATAACTGTTTGACACTAGAGGCCTAGCTTTCAGCCTATCTCAGCTTTTGGCATTCCTTCCTCACAAAGCTTAATCATTTCTAGCTTTTGATTTAAAGTGAGAGATGTGCAACTCTTCCTTTCACTTCAATATTTAGAGGCCATTGTAGGGTAATTAATTAGCCTAATTTCAGTATTGCTGTGTCTCAGGGAATAGGGAGGCTCAAGAGGAGAGAGAGAGATAGGGAAATGGCCAGTCAGTGGAACAGTCAGAATACACACATTTATCAAGTTCATCATCTTATAAGAGTGTGGTTCGTGACACTCTAAAATTACAATACTAACATTAAAGATCACTGATCACAGATCACCATAATAGATTCAACAATAATGAAAAAGTTTGAAATATTGCAAGAATTACTAAAATGTGACACAGAGACATGAAGTGGGCACATGCTGTTGGAAAAAATGGCCCCAACAGACTTGCTTGATGCAGGGTTGCCACAAACCTTCAATTTGTGAGAAACTCAGTATCTTCAAAGTGCAATAAAGCAAGCCATGCCTATATATATATATATAGATATAGATATATATACATATCCTACATATTTGAAATCTATATATTCCAAATGAATTAATTATTCATGAATTCTGAGGTTCTTATGCATCGTTCTGCACTTGAGGTGATTTGGGTCATGTCAGGATTTCCTAATATTTACTCTAAAATAGCATAGTGACAGCCTATTCTGTGTGTAAGATTTATCATAACAACACAATGAGTAAAAAAATAATAAAATGGAAAATAAAAACCTGGGTTTTCAAGGTACCTTGTTTTTTGAGAAACTCAGTTCACATATTTACATCCAAATGTCCTGATTAGTAATATAATCCTTTAATCCTATCCTACTTTGCAATTCGTTTCTATGTTTAGATCACTTACAACTTTTCTGTATTTCCAGGCTATGCTCCAAGTATTAGAGATTTGGATTGCAAATTAAAGGGTATTAATAGCAATAACACATTATTAACTTTATATTGAAAGTAAACTTGGTACTTTACAAAACAAGAACAGCCAAATAAGTCAACCAATTACCCTAGAAGGAAGAACTTTTGTTGAGAATGTAATTTGTTTACGTTCAGACAAAATTTCTAAAATATAAAGATTAACACCTCCAAAATTCTAAGGGTTATTTTGTTTCATGTTACTTTGTATAAGATATCATTTTCATCTTGATACTCTCTACCACCTTACTTTTTGTCACAGCAGTGATGATTATCGGGGCGGCGAAGACAGTAGCCAAACACAACTCTTACAGAGAAGTGGGACCAAGGAGGGTCACTCAGAGGAGTCGACCATGGCTTCAGTCCCAGGAGTTTATTTATAGTCAATACAGCAAGCCGTGAAGCAAATAACAGAACAATGGGCTTCGGGTGAATAACAATAAGTTTTGGGCAAGGGACACTGGAATTCAAGTAAACAAGCCAATCAGTAACGGGACAATAGGTTTTGGAAAAACAAGTTGTGCCTAATCTCCTTCTCATCGCTGACAAGTCTCAACATGTTGCTGACAAGTCTCATCATGCTGTGTGCAGCATATAGGCCTTTATACATCCATATTTTAATGGCACATATCCCCACATTTCTCCCCTTTTGTTTAATTAATTGAATAAGAATCGGAGGGTTTTCACTGGTCCAACAAATTCCTGTTAGGATAAAGTAAAATTTTTTCTACGAGATATAATCCAAGATTATCTCAGCTACTTTCTCCACACCTCAGGGCCTGGCGTCTTAGTGAGTCCTTGTGAGCCCAGCTTCAGCTGGGTCACACTCCATAAGCTCAAGGAGGAGAGGGTAGCACAGCGATGATTAGTACCTGGACATAGTCGGGCTCCTAGATGATGGCATGGCAGGCTCTTTAAACTCACGGTGCTGGTTTTCCACCAGATACCATCTGGTTCTTCATCAGGTTACTAAATTAGAGCGAGGCTCTCATCAATCACAGTGCCGGAGTGAGCGGACTCAATGTAGCTTTTAGGTGTGTATGACAATAGAGGACGACCTTATAAAGATATAATAATCCTTTGAACTAACCATATCCTGGCTGCTGGACCAATGGGTTTCCTCCGACTCTCCTTTTGTAAGTTACACACTATCTTTAAACATTCACTAAGATCATTATTCTTAAAGGCTCAAAGATTTATAAAGCCTCAAAGATTCATTAACAATCAAACAATGATTTACATAAATTCACTATCAATTGAAAAAGAATTATCTAAATTAGAAATCTATCTATACAGAAGCATCTAATCCAGAAGAAGCAGAAAATATAGAGGAATTTACATGTAACAAATTTTCATTGGGGACTTACTGATTAACAAATTACTGATTAACAAGATAATATAGGATGACTGTTGAGAATTGATTGTCACGAGGGAAACCATAGCTAGAAACAGGTTTTTAGGTGTAAGTGGGGCACCTGTAGTTGAGAGGATATGCTCAGCTTTAGAGGAGAGGGCTTTCAGACCTCCCCATGTTACCAATATTGCAGATCTCCATTGTTCAGTGTCCATCCCCAGGGGAAGGGGTGATTTTGGGTCGGATGGCGGCCCTTCAATGTTCATCCCCAGGGGAAGGGGTGCCAGTGTCAGTTGTAGCTCTGGAGTCAGGTCAGATGGTGGCCACTGAAGGGGTGGTGGCGGCGGTTCAGAGAAGGGAAGGGGCGGAAGCGCAGGGCAGAGTGTGCCGGCACACGGGGAAGCCGCGGCGTGGGGCGCGGTCGGGACCCCTAGTAGCGGCCGGATAGCAGAGCCCACTCTCGCCTGCCCAGAGCCTCCAGGCTGGGCTGTCCTGGGCAACGACACCCCAGGCGACCGGGCCAGCGAGCCCGGGCAGCGGCAACCTGGGACTGGGCTCGGAGCGCCGCGGGAAGGATGGTGGCAGCGGTTCCCATCGGAAGGGTGGTGGCTGTCGCTGGGTCATGATATGGTTTTACTAATCGGACAGGAATCCAAAGTGGACCTGTGGGAGACAAAACAGCCACATACCCTCGCCCCCAGGTTAGTAATTTTACAGGTCCTTGCCAGACAGAGGGATTTTGAAGATCTTTATAGAGGACCTGTGGGCAACGTCGGGTGTCAGAGGGGATAAAATGTCGTTCTGCAGCACTACGACCATCTTTGGCAACCGATAAAACGTTAAAAGTAAAGAGAGCTTTGGCAAGTCTTTCATTTTGGTCAAATAGTCTAGACCCATCATCTCCCCCCTTTTGTTTATTTAAGAGCTGTTTGAGAGTATGATGGGCACGTTCAATTATGGTTTGACCTTGATTATAAGGAATGCCAGTGGTATGAAGAATATTCCAAGTGACACAAAATTGTTGAAATTTAGCAGAAGTATATATAGGACCATTATCAGTCTTAAGGGCTTGGGGACATCCCATAGTTGCAACAGCTTGGGTGAAATGATGACAGGCATGAGTAGAACGTTCTCCAGAAAGGGCTGTAGCATAGAAAAACCCAGAATATATTAGCTCAATGAAAGCCTTTACCACAGTGGGGACACTTTTGGGATGGAAATTTAGTGTTGGGATTTTTGTTTTTTAAACTGTGACAGTCTTTCTTAAAATGTCCAGGTTTACCGCACCCAAAACAGGTGGCAGTGGATGGATGGAGAGCTGCCGCTAATACTTGTGCCTTATGAGTTTCTGTGCCAACATTTTGACATGCTCTAATCATTTCAGCTAGATTAGGATTTTGTGCCTTTAAAGGAGCTAAAACAACCCAACAGTTGGCATTAGCATTTTCATAAGCAAGCTGGAGACAAAAAACTTCAGCTGCTTGTTGGTTATCTACCTGTCGGGAAATGGCCATTTGGAGACGACTGATAAAGTCAATGTAAGGCTCATTTGCCACTTGACGAATAGTGGCAAGTGAGCTGGTGGGCGTCCTGGAATCAGGGATTTTACTCCAGGCTTTGGTGGCAGCATCAGAGGCTTGAATGAATGCTTGCCTGTTCATCTGACTCTGAGCCTGGGGAGTGGAATAGGTCCCAGTAACCGAGAGCATGTCAGCACTAACAGGGATGTTATGATTTAAATTGTCCATAGCATAAAAGCTACAATGTTCCTTATACTCTTGACTCCATACACTAAATTGAGCAGGGGTTAAGACTGTTCGCATCAAAATATTCCAATCCCAGGGGGTCATCTCATACCCTTGTGCTATAGCTTCTACAATTCCTTTTGTAAAGGAACTCTGTAAACCATTCTCTGCCATCCTCTTGGGAAGTTCTTTAAAAACTTGAAAGGGAAGGCCATCGTAACGGGGTTGTCCGGATCCCTGAAGGACAGGATAGGCAGAAAGCCCTTCTTTCTCATAGCCTTCTCACAAACATCTCTCTATAAGAGACTCACGTTGTGAGGAATCAGTCTCAGGAGGTGTGGAAGGAGGAGGGTCATAAATGTTTTCTTTACTAGGGGAGGGAGCCGAAGGAGCAGCCTGTAAGGGCTGCAGGGCAAGGTGGCAGTGATGCCAAGCAATAAGAACTGAAGCTGGGATGTTCATATCACGAATGATGTTACCGATACATTCCCATGCTTCTACATCGAGGTTCCCCCGCAAGGGATACCAAGGACAGGCAGATTCGATTAAAAGCAGAAGCTGGGTAAGTGCTTCTTCTGAAACCTTAAGCTTAGAGGCCTTTAACAATCCCAACAACTGGGCTTTGTGTTGACACTGTTCAGAGGAAAGAGAATTCCCCATAGTGAGAAGGAAAATGAAAAATGAAAGGAAGAGAACAAAAGCTCCTGGCCTGAAGCCTGAAATCCCTCTGGAGCGGTTGGGAAAGCCCCACCACTCTGGGGCTAAAGCAGCCCGATCTGAGAGCACTTGGGAAAATTCCGCCCACGGAAAGACCCCATCACCCTCGGCTGTGAAGGCAGCCTGAAACGGACGTCCGATACTCACCACCTGAAGGGACTGAGTGCAAGGGGTCTACAGCTCCCTCACACGGGGCACCATCTGTCACAGCGGTGACGATTATTGGCGCAGCGAAGACAGTAGCCAAACACAACTCTTACAGAAAAGTGGGGCCAAGGAGGGTCAGTCAGAGGAGTCGACCCCGGCTTCAGTCCCAGGAGTTTATTTATAGTCAATACAGCAAGCCGTGAAGCAAATAACAGAACAATGGGCTTTGGGTGAATAACAATAAGTTTCCGGCAAGGGAGAATGGAATTCAGGTAAACAAGCCAATCAGTAACGGGACTATAGGTTTTGGAAAAACAAGTCGCACCTAATCTCCTTCTCATCACTGACAAGTCTCAACATGTTGCTGACAAGTCTCAACATGCTGTGCGCAGCATATAGGCCTTTATACGTCCGTATTTTAATGGCACATATCCCCACAACTTTTCCTTATTTTTCTTTAGTACACTTATTACTGTTTATAAATATATTTTTTATTAACTTGTTACCTGAATCTTCAACTTGACTGTGAGTTTCACAAAAGAAGAGACTGTGTCCTTATTCTCCAGTACATCCCCTGTGCCTAGAATAAAGTCTGGCACTTAGCATTTGCTATTTGGTGGATGAGTATTAAAATAAATGGAAACCAGGGGAAACAACATATTTAAATAGTTCAGTTATTGAAAACTCACAATTTAGAAGTTTATTATGAAAAATATATCAGAGGTTAGTAAATTTAAAGTAGGAAGCTTATTTTAGTATAACATGGTTTTTTAAATATAAAATTGATAAACATGACATACTCGTTATAAGAAACAACTACAAGGGGAAAAAGGAAGGCATCTTCTGGGTCACAGAGAAGTAAGTTTTACCCATAAATGAAATAAAATGAATTTTGTTAATATAAAGCAAGCATATTTACGTCACTAAGGATGGGAGTATTACATTCCTGCAAACTCTACCTGCTGTGTGTACTAAAGCTATGATGTAAGACTCTAATCTCATTTTCTTTATTCTAAGAATAGGATTAAAAATCCTATTTTGCCTAATTTAGAGCAATGGTGCAATATTCAAATATAGTAATATGTTAGATTCAAAAGGCTACACAAAATATTAGTATAATTTTTCCTTTTATTGAGTTAAAATAATTTTATTCAAATATTCATAAACAAACTAAAAATATAACAAACGTTTGGGAAATGTTAAGTTTAATGGAGATAATATCAGCAAATGGGGCAGGGTGGGGGATGAAAACAGTTGCCTTCAATGCCAAGTCTTTACATTATTATTTTGCAACTGAACATGGTGTTTGTACTTTCAGTCCACGTTCTCCCAAAGATCAATCTGGAAGTCAGAGTGCATTGTATTTAATTATGTTTATCACTTGACCCACAATAGATGCTTTAAAAAAATTTGAAGGGCCACAAAAAAGAATGGTATAGGTACTAAAATTCTTTAAGACTTCTACTTATTGCCAGATTAACCAGATGGCAAATGTATTTGGAATAATTTGATAGGTTAAGTCTGACTCTCATTGTATTTAGAAATATGTACTTTAATGACTTTGCTACTGAATTCTAAATGCACTGCAAATTCTTTGAAAATTTTGGAAAAGAGTAACAGTAAACAAGTTTCCCATATCAATTTTTCATTTTCTTACCTCCTCTTCCACCTACTTCTTTCTTTTCTTCTTCTGATAAACTATTACTATTAAATTTTACGATACTGAACTTTTTTTAATGTTAGATTATAAAGATAATACAGATATAATTTTCTTATAACATGTAATGTGGTTAGAGCAAGTCTTGTTGGTTACATTCTAGAACAAATTTATACCCAGAATTTCACTAACATCTCACAAAACTAAAAATATATAAACTAGTGTTAGTTTTTAATAGTGTCTCTTTTTGTTATTTTTCCTTTTGGTCTTTTTTTATTTATTTGTTTTAAACTGAGACTTATGGGTAATTTACTTATTTCCAGGCAATATTATAAGCCTATTATGTCCTCTGGTTCATTTAATCCACATGACAATTCTTGATTGTAAGTATATTATTATTCCCATTTTACAAAAAGAATAAACTGATGCATAGAAATAAAGACTATAGGCAGAACAACAGAAAAGAGATTATTTTCCAGAAATGAAAAAATATATTACTAATCACAATACCATTTTTATCTTAAAATAGTGTTAAACGTTTAATAATTTTTAACACCCATTATCGTTTTACACAACAAAGGAAAGCCATCTGTTAAACCAAGGCTCAAATTATGGTCCATGGAAAATAGACAGCACAATAAGGACTACTTTAGTCGTGATAATAGCATTGACTATGTTTATATATCAGGTCTACCACAAATCTGTCATTTTGTTGTACTGTGTTGGCTTTCATGATGCTGTGACACTGGAAGCTTTACCATTGGTATTTCAAATATTAGCAAGGTCACCCTTGGTGGACAGGTTTCAGCTGAGCTTCAGGACTAATATAGACTAGGAAGAAGAACCTGGCAGTCTACTTCTGAAAAAATTGATCAGTGAAAACCTTGTGAATAGCCCCAGAACATTGATTGATATAGTGCCGGAAGATGAGCCCCTCAGGTTGGAAGATGTTTACCTGTTTTATTGACTATGCAAAGGCTTTCACCTGTGTGGATCATAACAAATTACGGATAATATTGCAAAGAATGGGAATTCCGGAAGACTTAATTGTACTCATGAGGAACCTGTACTTAGACCAAGAGGTAGTCGTTCGTATGGAACAAGGGGAAACTGTGTGGTTTAAAGTCAAGAAATGTGTGCATCAGAGTTGTATTCTTTCACCATACTTATTCAATCTGTATGCTGAGCAATAATTTGAGAAGCTAGAATATATGAAGAAGAATGCAGCATCAGGATTGGAGAATGACTCATTAACAACGTGCAATATGCAGATGACACAACCTTGCTTCCTTAAAGTGAAGAGGACTTGAAGCACTTACTGAAGAAAATCAAGGACAATAGCCTTTAATATGGATTACATCTCAACATAAAGAAAACAAAGTCCTCATGACTGGACCAATAAGCAGTATCATGGTAAACGGAGAAAAGATCGGAGTTGTCAAGGATTTCATTTTACTTGGCTCCACAATCAACCTCCATGAAAGCAGCAGGCATGAAATCAAATGATGCATTGCACTGGGAAAATCTTCTGCAAAAGATCTCTTTAAGGTGTTAAAAAGCAAGCATGTCATTTTAAGGACTAAGATGCGCCTTACCCAAGCCGTGGTGCTTTGAATTGCCTCATATGCATGTGAAAGCTGGACAAGGAATAAGAAAGACCAAAGAAGAATTGACTCCTTTGAATTATGGTGTTGGCAAAGAATATTGAATATACCATGGACCCCAGAAGAATGAACAAATCTGTCTTGGAAGAAGTACACTCAGAATGCTCATTAGAAGCAAGGATGGTGAGTCTTAGTCTCACATACTTTGGATATGTTATTGGGAGGGACCAGTGCCTGGAGAAGGACATCGTGGTTGGTAAAGTAGAGGGTCAGCAAAAAAGAGGAAGACCCTCAAAGATATGGATTGACACAGTGGTTGCAACAATGGACCCAAGCATAACAATGATTATGAGGATGGTGCAAGACCAGGCAGTGTTTCCTTCTGTTGTACATAGGGTTGCTATGAGTCAGAACCAACTGGATGGCACCTAACAACACCAACATATATCAGATCTACCACTTAATAACTATACAACTTCTTTTAAGCTTCAGTTTCTTCATTTGTAAAAATAAGAAGAAAATAAGGGTAAGAAGATGAAGAAGGAAAGTAAGATGGAGGATAGGAAACAGAGAAAGAGGGGGAGGGGAAGGAGAAGAAGAAAATCATAGAATTTGCCTTAAATCAGTGGTTCTTAACTGAGGACGATTTTATCTTCCAGAGAACGTTTGGCAGTGACGAGACGTTTTTCATTGTCACAATTGTGTGTGAGAGGGTGTTACTGGCATCTGCCGGGTAGAGGCCAGGGATGTTACTAGACATCCTACAATCCACAGGACAGAACCCTGCAACAAAGAATTATCTGGTTCAAAATGTCTGTAGTGTTGAGGTTCAGGAACCCTGCCCTCAACGGACATTTTATGAGGATTACATAATGTTAACACATTTGAAAAAACTTTCAGTGGTGTACTGGATCCAGTTCATAATGACTTGTAAAAACAGATTTTCACATATATGCCCCACTTCCCATTGAGTGATATCACATAGGTAGATTGAAATTGGCCATAGTGGAAGTATTTACACCATTAAAATAGACAAACTACAAATCAGGGTTACCCATCCTCTTCTGTCTCATGCCCCGCTCCTTCTGAAAGATGGTTGCTGAACATTTACCAGTGCACTGCTTAGCACACTGCCTAGCATATTACTACCACTGTATAAATGTAAACTATTATTACTATTATGTTTACATCCTTATAATCCACCTGGGAAACCAACTCTAAATTTTGTTCTCCCTTTCCCCGTTGTATAATACCATTTTTCAAGTACTACTTCTACTTAAGATATTACAATAGATTTCTTACTGCCCCAGTCTTAACAAACCCTCCTCTATGTTTCACACTTCAGTCATACAAATTATTTCAGTCATACAAACGCCAATCTAATCCTACCATTTCCATGTTTGGAGTCCCTGGGTGGTGCAAATTCTTAATCACTGGACTACTAGCCAAAAGGTTGCTGGTTCAAACCTATCCAGAGCCAAGACTGGTGATCTGATTCCAAAAGGTCACAGCCTTGAAAACCCTATGGGGCAGTTTTACTCTGCACACATGGAACTACCATGAGTTGAGATCTACTAAAGGCAACTAATAACAACAACATTCACATTGTCTAAAGCTGGGTTCTCTGGAGAAGCAAAACCAGTAAAGCACACAAATATATATATATATAGAGAGAGAGAGAAAGAGATCAAGGAAATGTCTCACGTGGATATAGAGGCTGGAACGTCCCAAGTCTGTGGGTCAGGACAGAGGCTTCTCCAGATTCACATAGTCACAGAGGCAGGCAAACCCAGGATCGACATGTCAGAGAGCAGAGGTCTTGCTCATAGGCTGTGAAGATTGACGAATGCCAGTATTGGCAGGCAAGACCACAGGTAAGCTGCTAGCTCAAGTCCCAAAAACCAGAGGTCAGATGAACAGCAGCCAGCTGCAAGATCTAAAGTGAACAAAAGCCCATGAGCTTTGCCAGAAAGTCCACTTATATTCAATGCAGGCCAAACGCCCAAGGAACCTCCCCTTAAAATAATTGGCTACTCACAGCAAATCCTATCATGGAGGTGATCACATTATATCAAATCTCATCATGGAAGTGATCACAACATCATAGGACTGCATAACTACATCCTAACTGCCGAACTACTGATAATCATGACCCAGCCAAGTTGACACACAACCTAAATCATCGTAATCCATACCTTGTCAGCTTGGCATCTGTACACATCTCCTTAAACCATACATTATCTCTGAATAAAGACAGTTATAAAGTCATACTTGCATCTAACATGATACAACAAACACACATACAACCAAAAATGCACTAACCTTGTTTACATATTATATTTTATAAGTTAAGAAAACAAAAATATTTGATGCACATGTACAAAGTAGAAATACTCATAATGATTACAGCTCTTGTTTCTGCAATTGGTCACAGGGTTGTAACTGGTATTTAGAACTACCTTCTTCCACCACCCATTCCATATTCCCTTTGCCTTCAGCAAGCACCTCAGCTGGTTGTGGTTCTTTGCCTGGTGGTGTGACCCAAACCTTCATTCCTGAAGGTCCACAATCCCTCCAGGAATGCAGTATTGCTTTTGGTTTACTATTTTCGTAGGTAGGGGCAGATCTAATGGCTTCCACTTGGCTTTTCCTACCATAATAGCCCTTATTCCATTTGTTCGGGATCCAATGTGGGTGTTCTGCCAGTTGCTGAGTATATCTATTCCAATTATGCATTCTGGAGCAGGGAAATCACTGTGGGATGGGTTCAGGGACCCACTGGACCTACTGTGAGATGGACATGAGCTAAGACTCCATTAATAACCTGAGTTCTATATGCCCTGACACTGACTGGTGGACCACAGTGACATTTTGGGTCTCCTGGAATTAGTATCAGTTTAGAGCCAGTATCCAGTAATCCCTGAAAAGTCTGATTATAACCTTTTCCCCAGTGAACAGTCACTCTCATAAAAGGCCTTAGATCCCTTTGGGGAAATCTGGGAGAAAGATGAACAGTGTAAGTTTTCGACAGTGTAGTAGAGTCCTCCCTCAAGGGGACGCAGCCTCCCCTTCATTCAAGTGGTCGTGGGTCTTTAAACTCACTCAAGTCCGGGAATTTATTGAGGGGCCATGACTCTCTATTCTGGTGATTCGAGTTAAGACTGCTGTTCACTTGACCTAGAATTCTTCTGCTTGTACAGATCAAGTAATATTTAGTAAATTTCCTATCTATTTCACTCCTAGTGACACCATTACTAAGTAGCCAATGCCATAAGTCCATACAAGTCAGACTGTTCTGATTACTGCTTTGACTCTGCTGTCCATTTTGGTAACCACGCCCACCTTGTCTTTGTAGATTGAGTGCTGCCACTTGGCCCCTACTACCACGAGGTCCAATCAGCCCCTTTGTAGTTAGATGTCTTAATTCAGTTTGGGCAGTTCCCACTGCCAAATCTGGCTTACATAAAATAGTAATCACAGCAGTCTTCAAGGATACTGAGACTCCCTTCACAAATTTATTCCTCATAGTTGTGGTAAAAGGTGTGTTCTCCGGGCACTCCATGTGTGGGTCTATAGGTCTAACCTGATAAATCCACTTTAGCATGCCGATTTCCCTAAGCCTTTGGGTACCTTCTTCTACAGTATACCAAGTCAGGTCTGGTACTTCAACTTGATTTAGTATAGGCCACCTCGTAATCCATGCTTCAGTGACACAAACAAACAATTTGATCCTTTCCTAAATTCTCAAGCTGAAACACTGAATGAAGAATCTGTGCTTAGTGGGCCCACATCAGTAAACTCAGACTGGTCCATCTTTATGTTCTTTGCACAATTATCTCATACCCTTAATAGCCATTACCACACATATCCCTCAGATTTCTGTTTGTGCATATTAGAAAAGTCAAGCAGTTCTTTTGGAGTGTAGTGAACCTCCTCCTTGGTCACACTTTGTATTTCAACTTTTGGGGCTCACTGGGACATAAGTCTATATATATGTCTGGAAGCCAAAATCAGTGGTGGGGAAGTGTTTTGAGAACATTCAATATTGTTTTGTAAAACATCTCCCTCAGATTATCTGCCCATATGTCCCCATCCCAAGTTTCAGGATCCTATTTCTACCAAATCAATGCCAAGGAAACAGAAAGCAGAAGCTGAAGAGTCAAGGAACACAGGAAGCAGAACTACCTCAGTATCAAAGGGTAGGACCATGACCCCTGGGGTCTCAAAGGGTGGAGTCACCACTCAGATGGACTAGGAGAATGGGGCTGCCACCCAAAGCTAAGAGTGCAGAGTTGCCATTCCAGTGGGCCTGTAAGGCGGAGCTGAAGTCCAGGGCCAAGGGGCCTTCACTCAGAATCCAGAGAATAGGGCCAACACCCAGAGTCTGGAGGGCAGGGCCATTGCTTCACTGGTCTCAAAGAACAAAGAATTATTTTCAAGCCTCAAGGGCTAATGTAATGTGTTCTACTGACTTGCTTGGTGTCTATTATCCCTTCTTTCCCTACAATTTCTCCCATCTGTAATGGAAATATCTACCTTGTGCCTGTTCCACCATGGTACTTTGGAAACAGATAACTTGTATTCTAGATTTCACAGATGAAGAATTTTTGGATTATGGACCTGGAGTTGAATTAAGACTTTTGCTATGATATGATGGGGTGAATATGTTTTACATGTGGCAAGGACATGAATTTTTGGGAGCCAAAGAGTGGAATGTCATGGATTGAATTGTGTCCCCCAAAATATCTGTCAACTTGGCTAGGCCTTGATTCTCAGTATTTTGTGATTATCCATCATTTTGTCATCTGATGATTTTCCTATGTGCTGTAAATCCTACCATATGATGTTAATGAGGCAGGATCAGAGGCTGTTATGTTAATGAGGTAGGACTCAATCTACGCTATTAGGTTATGTCTTAAGTCAATCTCTTTTGAAGTATAAAAGAGAGAAGCAAGCAGAGAGACAGGGCCGGAGGGGGGGAGCCTCATTCCACCAAGAAAGTAGTGTTTTCAAAGCAAATCCTTTGGACCAGGGTCCCTGGACTGAGAAGCTCCTAGACCAGGGAAAGCTTGATGACAAGGAACTTCCTGCAGAGCCGACAGAGAGAGAAAGTCTTCACCTGGAGATGGCACCCTGAATTCAGGACTTCTAGCCTCCTAGACTGTGAGAGAATAAACTTATGTTTGCTAAAGCCATCCACTCATGGTATTTCTGTTATAGCAGCAGTAGATAACTAAGACACCCAATGACATTCATCATTGCCTTCCTCTTCCTTATCATACAAATCTGAACTTCTTAGCATAGTATTATTGGCCTTTCACCTGATTCCTAATTAATCTGTAAGTCACAGGTCCTCCATTCAGAGATCTACACCATTATTCTTGTTACAAGGTATTCTCCCTCCTTCATGTCAAACTAATTTAGCTGTTTTTCAAAAGTCATAAAGATTAACTCCCTCATCATTTATTCATTCTCATTTTTGCATACACCTAAAAAACAACAACAACAACAACAACAACAAACCCATTGCCAAAGAGTCAATTCCAACTCATGGCTACCCCATGTCTTACAGAATAGAACTGCTCCATAGGGTCTTCTTGGTTGTAATCTTTACAGTAGTAGATAGCCAGGTACGTCTTCACAATGCCACTGGGTAGATTCGAATCACCAACTTTTAGGTTAGTAGTTGAGCACAAACTGTTTATGCCGCCCTGGTATAATTGGTAAACGAGGAACCTTACGTATACATAGACCTTAGCTTTTGAAGTTCAAAAGTAAAACGTATGATCTTTTTGTCCTGAGGGAAGTGGTTCTAGAATGTCCCAGATAGTTCCCAAATTAAGAGAAAGATCAGAACAGTTAATATGTCAAAAAGTTTGCCTGCTTCATTTTGTTGTTGTCGTTAGGTATTGTTGAATTGGTTCTGATTCATAGTGACCCTATCCACAACAGAACAAACACTGCCCAATCCTGCGCCATCCTCACAATCATTGCTATGTTTGAGCCCATTGTTGCAGACACTGTCTCAATCCATCTCTTTGAAGGTCTTCCTCTTTTCCGCTGACCTTCTTCTTTACCCAGCATGATGTCCTTTTCCAAAATACATGAAACAAAATCTTGTCATCCTCTCTTCTAAGGTGCATTCTGGCTGTACTTCTTCCAAGACACACCTATTTGTTCTGCTGGCTGTCCATGGTATATTCCATATTCTTCACCAACACCATAATACAAGGACATGAATTCTTTGTGGGGCTTCGTTATTCCTTGTACAGTTTTCGCATGCATATGAGGTGATTGAAAATACCAAGGCTTGGGTCCAGTGCACCTTAGTCCTCAAAGTGACATCTTTGGTTTTTAACACTTTAAGGAGGTCTTTTGCAGTAGATTTTCCTGATGCAATATGTCGTTTCATTTCTTGACTGCTGCTTCATATGAGCATATTATATATCTATTATATGTCATATATATTTTGTCTTATTCAGACTCTCCAATACATGCTAGAAGCCTGATAAATATTAAGTGTAATAGAGGCATAGAAAGAAAAATTCTGAACAATTTGTTCATATCAAGCCAGCATTCTTTTGGAACAATTTTAATCTAAACTACAACATTACTATAAAAATTCAAATACAAGCCTCAGCAAACATGCAATTTATTCTGAGCAACAGAAAACCAAGGTAAACATGTCCACCAAAACTTTTATGAATATTATGCTTTATGAATTCTCATCCACATCCATAAGAATACAAAATATCTCTAGACTTCTGAAAAAGTATTTTTCATAGCAGGATTCCACTACTCAGAATTGCTATAAGTAAGCTAAGTGGAGCAAGCCATAAAACAGCAAGAGTGATTAACAGCAAAAATAAAGACATAAATTCCTATTTAAAAGATCAGGATTGAGGGCTTCAATACATAATTTAGAATACTAGGACTATTTCCTAATTCAGCTTGGCACACCAGAGATTGGATTTTCACCATTTCTAGTAAATACATCATGTATCTTCTCTGTAGAATATCTTTTGATTTAACCGTTTTAACCAGGCATCTCAAAATCAGATGACCAATGGGATTCTGTGCACTGATGGTAACGTAATTGCAAGAATTGACTACAATGATTATCACTTGAGGAAGCTCCCGAAAGCTGCACTAGCATGTATAAGGAGCTCACAACTTTCAATCATCAAGCATTTACTGAGCATCATAAAATGCCAGGGCAGAAAAATGAATAATACATTGCCTCTGCCCTTAAGAATCTCACTGGCTACAGACAAGATGGTCTTGTATACCAATCACAGCACAATGCTATGATAAGTGTTATTAAAATAAAGTAAAATATGTGATAACTTAAGGTAGGAAATTATTTCTTAAAAATAAAAACCTAAATCATAAGGTAAAAGAGTGATAACAGATTGATAAATTTGATTATATTATTTTTTAATATTATGGATATCTAAAACACAACATTTAAAAAAGGAAATGATAGCCAGTAACTTGGAGAAAATATTTGGATGCATATAAAAATACCAATGCAAGAATATATTTTAAAAATACTCTATAAATATTTAAAACAAAATGAGGGTAACAGTAAAAATTGGAGGAAATGAGTGGGATTTACAGAAATTAAAAACAGAAAATGGCCAAGAACGTATGAAAAGATGCTTAATTTCACTAACAATTAGAGAAAAATAAATTAAAAGTATAATGAGATACCACTTCACATCATTATATTAGAGAAAGAATGAAAATTTCTAGCAACAGTAAGTGATGATAAGCATGTGAAGCCATGGGAACCTGTATACAGTGTTAGCTGGGTATAATTGGTGTACCACTCTAGAAAAATAATTGTCATTATTTAATGTTTAAGGTAAAGAAGTACATGTCCAAACTCCTAGCAATTTCACTTGTTGGTATATAACCTAGAGAAAATATTTCACACATAGCTATAAGAATATTGGAGCAGCAGTTTCTTTTCTTTTTTTTTTTGTAACACAAAAAATTAGAAATATCTGAAATGTCTATTATCAGGAGAACAATTAAATAATTTAGACATATTCCATGCATGGATATTATAAATATTCTTGTGAATATATCCCATGAATATTTTGAACCCCCTCCCAAAAAAGGCGGTTGAGGAAACGATACACACACACACACACACACACACACAGGAGAGAGAGAGAGAGTCAGAGACAGAGAGACTTAGAATATAAATATAAAGCTTTAAAATATACAAATAATATACATTGTTTTGCTAGAGTTATACGTATATTGCTTATATAGTAAAGATATGGAGGAGGCGAGGCCAAGATGGTAGAGTAGTCAGACATTTCTGGTGAACCCTCTTACAACAAAGACCCAAACAAACAAGTGATTCGATTATATATGACAATCTAGAAGCCCTGAACAACAAATACAAAGTTGAGAAATCAGACTGAATGGCAGGGGGAGGGATAAATTGTTCTGAAACAGCGAGGAGGTGCCAGACCAGACCTGGTGAGAGCCTGAGCCCTTCAGGCCTGATCCACTCGGGGGTGAGTGGTAAGGCAGGCAAGCATTGGTGCTTGGGAGATGTATTCTGTACAGGGAGAGACCCAGCCACTGAGAGTTTACTCAGCCACCCAGAACCAGTGAGAAGTAACCCTCAATCACCTAAAGATAAGTTTTTGTGTCCGGCCTACCACACAGATCAAAAACACCCCACTAGGGAAAAACCTCTCTCCCATTTACATCCCTACTTCCTGCTCTGCTGTGGGTCCTGGACCTGCTTCAGAAGTTGCCAAGTCCCCTAGGCTGGAAGTAGGATCCATCACAAGCCCTGAGCCATTCTCCCAGCCTTGAAGAGAGAACAAATTAATAAACAGGGGAAAAAATAAGCTGCTGGCTCCCCTAAACCAGAAACTCAGGGTAGGCACAGCTCCTTTGCCTAGGAAGAGACATAAGGGATCCACAGACTTTGAGTGCCTTTCCCCTGCATAGACTTGTGTGAGCCAATTTCAACAGCGTAGGCCGTCATTACTGCAGCACAAAAGGGTATATACCTGAAGTCTAATTTCAAGTTTCAGCTGTGAAGTGGCAGGTTCATGACATTTGACTCTGCTCTGCCCATTAAGCAGGGCCTTCACCTACCCACATCAGGGGCCTGAGAACTGGTAGCTCCATCCACACCACCTAGCCACCTGAGATAGAGGCCCGAGAATAAGAGGTGCCCCCCCAGTCCTTACAGCCAACAGCACTCGCTGCTCATTGTCTAGCTGCAAAAGCCATCCACCTACGTGCTCTAAGGTACAGGGACAAGTCTTCCTCCTGGACACTCGTGGGAGGCCATCACCCCCCTGCCTTGCTCAGAGTGTGTCCCCTTGCTGCAACCAGATGCCTGTGCCTACACCAATCATCCATGCCTGCCTAGGACTGTAGGTGAGAGCCTGCACCATACACTTTGTGGCTATCTACCTGGGCACCTGAGTTGAATCCATACAGGAGGAGTGGGTGGACTCCTGAGCTCACATACCTAGTAACAGATCTAACCACCTGGTAACAGAACATTAGAGATTCAAAGGTACCGGTAATCAAACTAGCTCAGACTAGCAGCCTACTTGGGCATATCAAAACAAAACAAGAAGCTAGTACACAGTAAGCAAACATAAAATAAATAAATATAATAACTTATTGATGGCTTGGAGAAAACAGTCAATATCAAATCACATAAAGAGGCAGTACATGATGGCTTCAGTAAGCTCCCAAAATAAAGAATCTAGAAATTTTCCAGAGGAAGAAAATTTATGGTTATTACCAGAGGCAGAATACAAAAGATTAATATATGCTCTTCAAGAGATTAGGAAGGAAATTAAACAAAATGCAGAACATGAAATAGAGGAATTAAAAAGATGAGAGAACAGCATAATGACAAATTTAAAAGGCTGCAAGAATCCATAGAGAGACAACAATCAGAAATCCAGAAGATTAACAATAAAATATCAGAATTAGACAACTCAATAGAAAGTCATAGGAACAGAATTGAGGCAAAAGAAGTCAGAATTAGTGAGATTGAAGATAAAACATTTGACAGCAACTTATTTGAGGAAAAATCAGATAACAGGATAAAAAAAAAAAAATGAAGAAACCCTAAGAATAATGTGGGACTCTATCAAGAGGAATAAACCACGAATGAATACCAGAACAGGGGGGATAAAAGAAAATACAGAATTGATGAGTATTTGTTGGCAGAAAACTACCCTGATATTGTGAAAGATGGTAAGATATCTATCCAAGATGCTTATTGAACCCCACATAATGTAGATCCCAAAAGAAAGTCACCAAGACATCTTATAATCAAACTTGCCAAAACCAAAGATAGAGAGAATTTTAAGAGCAACTAGGGATAAACAAAAAGTCATCTACAAAGAAGAGTCAATAAGAATGAGCTCAGACTACTCAGCAGAAACCATGCAGGCAAGAAGACAATGGCATGAAATATATAAAGCCTTGAAGGAAAAAAAATTGC
>NW_004444046.1:295159-296515 GCF_000243295.1 Trichechus manatus latirostris | reverse complement strand
TAAAGGGTCAAAACAACAGGAGGACATAACTATAATAAATATTTATGTGCCCAATGACAGGGCTCCAAAACACATAAAACAAACTCTAACGGCATTGAAAAGAGAGGTAGACAGCTCCACAAAAGTAGTAGGAGAATTCAATACACCACTTTTGCTGAAAAACAAAACATCCAGAAAGAAGGTCAACAAAGACACGGAAGATGTAAATGCTACAATCAATGAACTTGATCTCATAGACATATACCAAACACTCCACCTAACAGCAGCCAAGTACACTTTCTCTTCCAACAAACATGGAACATTCTCCAGAATAGACCATGTATTAAGCCATAAAGCAAACCTTAACAAAATCCAAAGAATCAAAACATTACAAAGCATCTTTTCTGACTATAAAGCCATAAAAGCAGACATCAGTAACCAAAACATCAAGGAAAAAAATCAAACACATGGAAACTGAATTGAACAAAAGCTTGCTTAAAAACTACTGGGTTATAGATATGTTAAGGATGGAATAAAGAAATTCATAGAATCAAATGAGAATGAAAACACATCCTACCAGAACTTTTAGGACACAGCAAAAACAGTGCTCAGAGGTCAGTTTATAGCAATCAATGCACACATCCAAAAAGAAGAAAGGGCCAAAATGAAAACATTAACCCAACCATACAAATAAGTAGAAAAAGCAGCAGAAGAAGCCCTCGGGCACCAGAAGAAAAGAAATAATAAGAATTAGAGCAGAAATAAATGAAATAGAAAATAGAAAAAAAATTGAAAGAGTTAACAAATCCAAGAAAAGATCAACAAAATGGATAAACCATTAGCCAAACTGACAAAAGAAAAACAGGATACAAAGCAAACAACCAGTATAACAAATGAGATGGATGATATCACAACAGACCCAACTGAAATGAAAAGAATCATAACAGAATACTATGACAAATTGTACTCTAACAAATTTGAAAACCTAGAGGAAATGGACAAATTTCCCTAAACTCACTACCTACTTAAACTAACACAGAGGTAGAACAACTAAATAAACCCATAACAAAAGAAGAGATTGAAAAGGTAGTTCAAAAAATCCCAACCAAAAAAAGCCCTGGCCCGGATGGCTTCACTGAAGAATGCTACAAACGTTCAGAGAAGAGTTAACACCACTATTACTAAAGGTATTTCAGAGCCTAGAAAAGGATGGAATACTCCCAAACTCATTCTATGAAGCTGGCATAACCCTGATACCAAAACCAGGTAAAGACACCACAAAAAAAGAAAATTACAGACCAATATCCCTCATGAACATTGACTCAAAAATCCTCAGCAAAATTCTAGCCAATAGAGTTAAACAACATATCAAAAAAA
>NW_004444046.1:285290-292969 GCF_000243295.1 Trichechus manatus latirostris | reverse complement strand
GCTTTCAGGGGACATCTAGGTCAATTGGCATAACAAAGCTTATTAAGAAAATGTTCTGCATCCTACTTTGGTGAGTGGCATCTGGGGTCTTAAAAGCTTGGAAGCTGCCATCTAAGATCCGTCAATTGGTCCCAACCACCTTTAGTAAAGGAGAATGAAGAACACCAAAGACACAAGGAAAGTATTAGCCCAAGAGACAGAATAGACCACCTAACCAGAGACTTCATCAGCCTGAGACCAGAAGAACTAGATGGTGCCTGGCTACCACCAATGACCATCCTGACAGGGAACACAACAGAGAGTCCTTGATGGAGCAGCATAAAGATGAGGTGCAGAGCTCAAATTCTAGTAAGAAGACCAGACTTAATGGTCTGACTGAGACTGGAGGTACCCCAGAAAGCATGGCTCCTGGACTATCAGCCCAGGACTAAAACAATTTCTGAGGCCAACTCTTCAGACAGGGATTGGACTGGACTGTGGGACATAAAGTATACTCATGAAGAGTGTGCCTCTTAGTCAAGTAGATTCAAGAGATCAAAGGGGCAGCTTCTGTCCAGAAGTGCGATGGGAAGGCAGAGAGTGTTAGGAGCTTGTTGAATGGTCATGGGGAATCAGGGGCGGAAAGAGGAGTGTGCTGTCACAGAATGGGGTGTGCAATTAAGGTCACCTAACAATGTATGTATAAAAATTTTGTATGGGAGACTAACTTGAAATGTAAACTTCATTTAACTACAACAATAATAAAAAAAAGAAACAAAAAATATACAATTTGGAGAATTTGTCAGGAATACTCGTGAAAAGAACTTTGCAATTACCGCTTGCTTTCATTTCCCTAGGTTAGCCTGTCAATTTGAGACTCATTTTTCCCCACTTTCATTTCTTAGCAAAAGTTTTAATGTCAAAACTACTTAATTTTTGTCCTTGAAGAAAGCCATGCCAGATGTTCTGTGAAATCTGCCAATCTTGTCATAGGTATCTAATCAAGCCTTTGTACACCAGGAGGTATTTGCTTCCTGACCCTAGTTGCTGATTAATACACAAAGGCAAGAAGATTGACAGTCTTAGTCAATGAAGGTAAAGTAAACACAACTGTTAGACATGTAAGTATTGTCTTTTTATGAATTTTATATGACTAAGTGTCTCTTATTTGAGTATTTTGCAGGTCAATTGATAGCACCTTGGATATATTCCTTTCTACTTGCACTTTGTAATGCAGAGTGGATGCCAGTTTCCATTGTCTTGTTTTTCTTTGCCTTGATTAGAAATAAATAGAATTACAAAAATTAATTGTATTAATTAAAAAATAGTAATATAACATTTTATTTTTAGTCTGTGTAACTCTTCCAATAAAATATAAATCATGATTTTAAACCTCGCAGCAGTGATAGAATGATTGCATTAATGGTCCTATTTCTTTGCTCCGATTTAATGCACATTCTTTGAAATGTGATTGCAGCTTCTTCCATCAAGCATGGAATATAATTCCTTACACCTTAATTCTCACTTCAGGATATGACTTGCTTTGGCCATTGGTATACTAGCAGTTGTGATGCAAGTAGAGGTTGGAAAAATGTTGATACAATTTTGCCCTCACTATGGAAATACACCCAGGCTAGCTCAAAGGAGAGATGTGAGAAATGAAGCTGAGCCAAGTGGCCCCAGTCAAGAGTGAGATGAAAATGGATATCAGAAGAGACTTGGAAAGTTGCTCTTGAACATCAAGTAGCTAAAGTTAAATGAAATGATAAAATAAAAGAGCTGAACAGAAAGTTTCAAAGTGTGGCTCAAGAAGACAAACTAAAGTATTATAATGAAATGTGCAAAAGACCTGGAATTAAAAAACCAAAAGGGAAGAACATGCTCGGCATTTCTCAAACTGAAAGAAATGAAGAAAAAATTCAAGCCTCAAGTAGCAATACTGAAAGATTCTATGGGAAAAATAATAAACAATGCAGGAAGCATCAAAAGAAGATGGAAGGAATACAAAGAGTCCCTGTAGCAAAAAGAATTGGTCGATGTTCATACTTTTCAGGAGGTAGCATATGATCAAGAACCAGTGGTACTGAAGGAAGAGGTCCAAGCTGTACTGAAAGCATTGGTGAAAAACAAGTCTTCAGGAATTGACAGAATACCAACTGAGATCTTTCAACAAATGGATGCAGTGCTGGAAGTGCTCACTCGTCTATGCCAAGAAATTTGGAAGACAGCCACCTGGCCAACTGACTAGAAGATATTCATATTTACGCCTGTTCCAAAGAAATGTGATCCAATAGAACATGGAAATTATCAAACAATATCATTAATATCATTTGCAAGTAAAATTTTGTTTAAGAGCATTCAAAAGCAGTTGCAGGAGTACATCAGCAAGGGACTGCCAGAAATTCAAGCTGGATTCACAAGAGGGAGTGAAACAAGGGATATCATTGCTGATGTCAGATGGATCTTGACTGAAACAGAGAGTACCAGAAAGATGTTTACCTGTGTTTTATTAGCTATGCGAAGGCAGTCAACTGTGTGGATCATAACAAATTATGGATAACACTGTGAATAATGGGAATTCTAGAACATTTAATTGTGCTCATGAGGGAACTGCACTTAGACCAAGAGGCAGTCATTTGAACAGAACAAGAGGATATTGTGTGGTTTAATGTCAGGAAGGGTGTGTTTCAGAGCTGTATCTTTTCACCATACTTCTTCAGTCTGTATGCTGAGCAATCCTAAAAGCTGGACAGTATAAAGAAGAACAGGGCATTAGGATTGGAGGAAGATTCATTAACAACCTGCCATATACAGATGACACAACCTTTTTTTGCTGAAATTGAAGAGGACTTAAAGCACTTACTGAAGAAGACGAAAGACCATGGCCTTCAGTATGGGTTAAACCTCAACATAAAGAAAACAAAAATCCTCACAACTGGACCAATAAGCAACATCGTGATAAATGGAGAAAAGATTCAAGTTGTCAAGGATTTCATTTTACTTGCATCCACAATCAACATCCATGGAAGCAGTAGTCAAGAAATCAAAAAATGCATTGCATTGGGCAAATCTCCTTCAGATGATCTCTTTAAAGTATTCAGAAGTAAAAGTGTCACTTTAATGACTAAGGTACTCCTGACCCAACCCATGGTGTTTTCAATCACCTCATATGCATTTGATAGCTGGGCAATGAATAAGGAAGACCGAGGAAGAATTGATTCCTTTGAATTACGGTGTTGGCGAAGAAGTACAACCAGAATGCTCATTGGAAATGAGGATGGCAAGACTAAGTCTCACATATTTTGGACATGTTATCAGGAGGGAACAGTTCCTGGAGAAGGACATCATGCTTAGTAGAGTAGAAGGTCAGCGAAAAAGAGGCAGACCATCAATGAGACAGATTGAAACAATGGCTTCAACAATGGACTCAAGCATAACAATTGTGAAGATGGCACAGGACCGGATAGTGTTTCATTCTGTTGTACATAAGGTCTCTGTAAGTTGAAACTGACTGGATGGAACTAACAACAAACAACACCAAGTTTTTAGCTTTGATTAGTATTTTGTGTTATAGACTTTATTTGTCTCTTAATTTTTACTTAACACTGTGATTTTTAAATTTTATTTGTATTATTCTCTGCATACATTGATTGGTGACTTTAACTGCTACATAGAATCCCACAGTGCACCAGCCATGTTTTACTTATTTATTTGTTCTAGAGATGTAAATTATGTTGTTCTCTATCTCTCACCTGTCACAAAAAATATTGTGACAAAAATTTATTGTGTAAACTTTTGGAAGAAATATTCTTATATGGATGTGTATGTGTGGGTATATTTATCTCTTTCTCTATCTACATATATTTATGTTGCGTGTATACTCATTGTTTAAATGTATTTCTAAGGAGACTGTTCTACTCCTTAAATAATTATCTCAATGGGAATTTTTTAAAATTTTATTTTGGATTATTTTCCTATCTTCCTCAAGATTTAGGCATTCTCTTCAAGTAATAGTGTTTTCTGTTTGTTTGTTTTTAATATGGATATTATTTTTATGGCTTCACCCTACTTTTACATAAATTCCGAGTAAGAAAAAAACTATTTTAAATTATGGCAGAGGAAATTTTTGTTGCCAATCTCTGAAATTATTATAAATTTAAATAGACTTCCAGGAAAGTAATTGGGAGTTTGCCTACAAGGGTCTTCTTGAAAAATAATTTGCAATTATCTGTCCCAGAATTTGAATATTTCTAATCATGAAAATAAAACTTGGAGCAAATGGTCTCTTGCTTATTCTATCCAGCACTAGCACTAAGTGATACCTAAAACCTTTCCAAAAGAGCCAATTACATTATATACAAATACATAGGGGATAAGTGAAAAAATATTGAAACGTAAGGAAGATGTACTTATGTAATTAAGCAAATATGACAATTGTAAAAATTTCAGAAAATCAAAAATATTTGATTTTACCTAGAGATGTACTTATTAATAGTTTCATATTGATCTTTTTAGACCTATCCCTTTGCATCATGTATATTTTTTTTAGAGAGTTTTAAATTATGGTTAACAAAAAGAAAAAAGGTTGTCCTCCTGGTTCAGTGTTTCTCAACAAGGAAGCCATTAGTATTTGGGGTGGGACCATTCAATTCTTAGTTTGGCCAATTTTTCTCTCAATTTTGTAGAATGTTTAACATCCCTTGTACACACATCCTAAATGTTTAAAAAAGGGGAAAATATCTTAGAATTGAGAATGCTGTCCATGAAGTGATTTCCCTGCTTCCAAATAAATACTTTAGTCTAGCTCAATAAACCCAATTACACTGAAGTGTGCAGTGTATAATAATCACCAAGAATGAGGCTTAAAATTAGTCATTTTGTAGGGTTCATTAAGCCCTTGAGATGTCATCCTTTGTTATCCTTTGCAATACACTCAACTTTCACTACACAATTACAAATGCTGTCTTCTTTTGTTGAGTTTAGGAGCTTCATTAGATAGGTCTTGGAGTGAAGGCCAATGCAAATTTTTTCCTGGGAAAGACTAAGGTCCCTGCAGTAAAAGAAAAGAGTAAATGGAATAATAAGCAAGAGTTCAAACATTCTGTTCTAGAGTAATAGAGTTTTATTAATCAATTTTCTTCTTTCTCTAGGTTCCTAAGTGGGCTCACCCATAATATATCATTAATCTGTGCTGAATTTAGTAACACAGGCCTAGCATGATGCTCTTTTTTATTTCTTTATAAATGGATTAATATTTGATGAATGATTACTGAAAGCATTGATATAATATTATACTGCTTTCAATCTTAGATTTTAAAATATTGCCTGGAGAATAAAGATAAATCACACTTATCCTTAAATGCTCACTAGTTCATCTTCATACTGATACGAAAAAGACACAGAATGCAGTATATATTAAGCAGGAATTCAAGTGAGTGCTTAGTAGGAATATGTATAATGAAAGTATTTTTACTAAATTTAATTTCATCCTTGCTTCATCTAGATTTATTTGAAAGTATTTAGTAAAAATTTCTAACAGTTAAATATTTAATGTAAAGCACTACCATATTTATAGTTAGTATTTTCCTATATACACAAATAACAAGGCAAAAACTAAAATTCCTGTTTGTCCTAAAAAATATGGTCAATATTTAATCATCTACATTTTTCTCTATTTTGACTTGTGTACATTTCCTACTTATAAATATTTTTAAATAGTTACAGACAGTTTCAAACACTTCTACACATTCTTTTTTGTTTTCTAAGGGGTTCCTTGATAATAGGGGCATTGTTGGACACTTGACAATGCTTAGATTCTTTAGACTAAACAGAGGTAGTATGTTATTCTTTTTACAGCAACTGCAGAATTTAGACAATAATCCCAAACTTAATGGGCTATTCTCAGCTGAAGTATGGTGTAGTCAGAGGAAAGAGACTAGATTTTGGTGAATGAGTCATCTGTTAGCTCCATATCTACATCATCAAATATACTTATTTGGGACGTTGTTTTAGCTTCTCCTGAACAGACTTTCCCAAAAGGTTGTGTAGGGTGATAATCCATTTCCAACCATAATATAGATGAAAAGAGTGTAGAAATGCAGGAAAGGGTGTGTATTACTTACTTCTGTAGTCAGGAATTTTCCTTCTGACTCTTTCTAGTTAAAGACTGTACTTGTAAATGCTTCTGAAAGAATTCTCTGAAAGTTTTATTTTGGCCTCCTCCAGCAATGATACTTTTTCATCATTACGGGCACAAACCTAAAATTTATGGTCTGTAGGGTATGATAAGTTGTTCAATCTGTTATCTGTTCCCCCCTTGCTAGAAATATTTATACATATATATTTATATATATAAATTATATATATATATATTATTCTATCTGTGTATAGTACACAGATAGAATAATATAAAACCTCTTTAAGTTTCTAAGTCTCCCTGTAGTTGGTGTTTATTTCTCTGTCTCATAATGATGCTTGTACATATGACTTGTTTTAGTGTATGTAATATAAGCAGGCTTGACACATATCAAAAGCATTAAAATCTCTTGCATGGCTTCATTTAGCTTCTTGCTTGTGCCCTCCACTATGGGGCGGAGGGGAAGACTCATATACGAGTTCTGGGCCTCCAAATGAAGAAAATGCACGCACACACACACGCACGCACTCACACATACATATGGAACAGAGCTGAGTCATGGAAAGCAGAGCCAAGCAGAGATGAAGCTGACCCACCGATCCATGGGATAGAAATAACATTCGTTGTTGTAAACCACTGAGATTTGGAGGTTGTTTGTCACTAAGTAAAGCTGATGGAGTAATTGTCAACATCTTGAAATGTATCAGATTTAGTGTTTCATATCTTGATTTGAGAAGTAGTCTTTTGCATAAATTATTGGTGAGTTGGTTAAAATTGTAATTTAAAACTTTATATGAGAGCAGAGATCTTAATGTTTCTAGGTTTTTTGCATACAGTCACTGAACATTTAAAAAACAAAAAAATCCGTATTAAGAAAATGTTGCAGATATTAAGCACAAGATTCACTTGTGAATTTTAAGTACTTTAGAGAAGCAAAGACATGAAAAGATTTTGGAATTAAATATTTTCTACCTCTTCATTCAAGATGTACTTTTTAAATTATAGATCTAATATACTGTAAACACAACATCAAATTTCAAGCTTTACAATGAGTGCTTGGTTTTAATTTTCAAAAAAGGTTATACTAAGTAGCTGTGTTTAATGATTATGGGGCAATCAAAGAAGTGATCAAACTTGCAAAAAATGTATTATTTCAGGTTGCTTAAATATTGTCCTCTTTATAGGTGAATGCCACAACTTTTCTTTAAGTATTTATTTATACACTATCCTGTTCTGATACCATGTGCATTTGTTGAGGTGGGGGATGAAACAACAACTTTGAATTGAATACAGTTCCTTTTAACAATATTATTATTATTATTATTTTGTAATTTAGATTAAGGTTTACAGAACAAATAATTTCTCATTAAACAGTCAGCACACATATTGTTTTATGACATTGGTTAACAACATACATAGCCAAAGTTACACCATTTTGAAAGTTTCTTCATGTACAATTCAGTGACGTCCGTTACATTCTTCCAGTTGTGCTGCTATTCTCACTATCCTTTTCCAAATTATTCCATCACCATTATCTTCAACTCACTGTCTCCTAGGCTTCCTA
>NW_004444046.1:284261-285190 GCF_000243295.1 Trichechus manatus latirostris | reverse complement strand
GTGCTGCTATTCTCACTATCCTTTTCCAAATTATTCCATCACCATTATTTTCAACTCACTGTCCCCAGGCTTCCCATCAAAACTTTTGAGTTGCTGTCATCAATTTTTGATCTCACATAGATAATTCTTTTTTTTTTTGTACCTTAAATGAAGGTTTGCGGAACAAATACTTTCTCATTAAACAGTTAGTACACATATTGCCCTATGACAATGGTTAACAACCCCATGACATGTCAACACTGTCCCTTCTCAGTCTTGGGTTCCCTATCACCAGCTTTCCTGTCCCCTCCTGCCTTCTAGTCCGTGTCCCTGGACTGCTGTGCCTCATTAGTCCTGTTTTGTTTTATGAGGCTGTCCAATCCCTGACTGAACGGTGAGCTTCAGAAGGGGCTTCACCACTGAACTAAAAGGGTGTTCGGGGCCATATTCTTGGGGTTTCTCCAGTCAGTCGGGCCAGTAAATCTCGTCTTTTTTTCTGAGTTAGAATTCTGTTCTACATCCTTTTCCAGCTCTGTTCAGGGCCCTCTATTGTGATCCCAGTCAGAGCAGTCAATGGTGGTAGCTGGGTACCATCTAGCTGTACTGGACTCAGTCTGGTGGAGGCCGTGGTAGCTGTGGTCCATTAGTCCTTTGAACTAATCTTGTCCTTGTATCTTGTTCTCTTCCTTTTCCCTTGCTCCCAAAGGTGTGAGACCAGTGGAGTATCTTAGATGGCTTCTCACAGGCTTTTAAGACCCCAGATGCTTCTCACCAAGGTAGAATTTAGAACATTGTCTTTATAAACGGTTATGCCAGTTGAGCTAGATGTTCCCTGAGACCATGGTCCCCACAGCCCTCCGTCCAGCAATTCAGTCCCTCAGGGAGTTTGGAAGTGTCTATGGAGCTTCCATGACCTTTCCTTGTACAAGTTGTGCTGGCTTCCCCAGTAA
>NW_004444046.1:268771-269693 GCF_000243295.1 Trichechus manatus latirostris | reverse complement strand
TTTGGACTTGTAGCCTACTAGACTGTGAGAGAATAAATTTCTGTTTGTTAAAGCCATCCACTTGTGATATTCCTGTTAGAGTAGCACTAGATGATTAAGACACCACCCCTCCACCCTCCCAATAAAAGAGTCAGCAAATAAAACCCAAGTATATGTAAAAAGGAACCCTGGTGCCACAGGGGTTAAGAGCTTGCAGCTAACCAAAAGGTGGGTGGTTTGAATCCACCAGTTGCTCCTCAGTAGTGCTACAGGGTTGCTGTGAGTCGGAATCGACTTGGCGGTGAGTTTTTTTTGTTGTTTGTTTGTTTGTTTTTTTGGTTTATACGTAAAAAAGATAACATACTACTGTCAAATGATTTCATAAAATAAAATTTATGCTTTTCTGCCTAAGAGTTAAGCTGTATTTATTGGTTAAGAGTTTGGCTGTTAACCAAAAAGGTCAGCAATACCAATCACCACCTGCTCCTTGGAAACCCTATGGGGCAGTTCTACTCTGTCCTATAGGGTCACTGAGAGTCTAACTGACTGCACCGGGTTTGGTTTTTGGTTTTGTGGTTTATACTTATAGGTGTCAGAGGCTAAAATTTCTTTGTATATCCTTGCCTTGTCTCTCCTGTTGTTTTTGGTTTCCCCTAGAGACTTCTGTTAAATAAGGTCTGAGTCTTGCTTTTCTTTCAGTGGTAACGCCCTGTTATTATACAGGAGTCCTGCTGATGTGGTTGTAAGATGTGGGGGAGTCAAGTGTTTTACAGTCTTATGATTAGGTCTCAGTCTTTTGGTCAGTCTGTGCCCCTGGGCTATAAACTTCACAAAACTTCTCAACACCCCCTCCCTCCCACTCTTAGGTGAAACTGAAAAGCCAGAAAGGGCTGGAGCTATATATTTGCTTTTCCCCACATTGGTTGCTTTTGTTGTTGTTAGG
>NW_004444046.1:266115-266962 GCF_000243295.1 Trichechus manatus latirostris | reverse complement strand
CTAATCCATCTTATTACATCATAGTGATAAGATTTACAACACATAGGGAAATCACATCAGATTACAAAATGGTAGACAATCATACAATACTGGGAATCATAGCCATGTTGACAGATATTCTGGGGGGACTTAATTCAATCTATGAAAAATTCTAAGGCTTTGCTAGGCTCAACCAGACAGCTTATTATTCCTGTAACAGATGAGTGATGTCTGGTTGCCATGAATCTGAAACAAATGGATGACAACTAACAACAACCACAACAGTTGTCTGTTAAGGAGGGGAAAGGACAATAGTGTCACGTATTTGATTAATCTAATGGGTTAGAAAATTTAGATTCATGGTGAGCTTTAAAAAACTAGTAATGTAGGTTTGGAGAAGATATGAAAATATATTATTAAGAAATTTAGAGTTTGAGATCTTATAAGCAGAAGACATTCAAGATTAGGTAATGTTACTCCTCTGCTAAAATCCCTCTAAAGGGTTTAAAGGTGCCAAATGATCAGGCTCCCAATTTCCTCTATGACATCATCTATTTTTTTTACCTCACTTACTCTGCTCCATACTCATGGGTTTATTGCTGTACCTTAAACATTTAAAGTATACAGGTATGCACCCCTTAACTTCTGTTCAGACAACGTCTGTGATCCCATACTTTTTTTATTGTTGTTATTTATTTTTTTTAAAGGGAAAGCAGATCTCTCTCTCTTTTTTTCTTATTATTTCCTCCTAATGATTTTAAAGACCCCAAACCCAGACTCTTGCAGCACTAGACCACACATGGGATACAATCAAGTGAGGCTGCCCTCTCAGCTGCCTCCACTGCCACCACCCATTCCTCCAGCCTTG
>NW_004444046.1:263243-264786 GCF_000243295.1 Trichechus manatus latirostris | reverse complement strand
AAAACTTCATGAAATATATTAAAAGGCTAACTCTAAGAGGATGCTGAATAGCTGATCCCAGTGTAAAAGAGTCATCCAAATCAGTTGAAATGAATGAAAAATGTCAGAAAATTTGTTTCCTTTACCAAAAAAGTTATTTATAAACATTATGAACTTCAGGGAAGTTCAGGAATAAATTTGCAATTATAGTTGCAAAATTTAAGTGGAAATATCTAAAAATTAGATGAAGTAAAGATTAAATAGATCAACAACAATAAAAAAAGAACAGAATGGAACAAAAAGGAAAAAGAGTGAGGATTTTTAAAAAATAGTGTCCTCCTCTTATGTGGTGTCATAATGGGAGTTGCTGATACATTTATATATCTCATTTCAGATCCATTACCAGACTAAAATTTTAAATTAAGTGTATGGTCCTTGGAAACCCTGGTGACATAGTGGTTAAGTGCTACAGCTGCTAACCAAAAGGTCATCAGTTTGAATCCGCCAGGCACTCCTTGGAAACTCTATGGGGCAGTTCTACTCTGTCCTATGGGGTCAACTATGAGTTGGAATTGACTCGATGGCAGCGGGTTTGGTTTTTATGGTTCTAAATTTATTATTCCAGTAAACTGGTTTCTGAACCAAATGCCCTATTTCTATTAGAAATATTATTCTTCTTCAATGTATTTGCTCTTTTGCCTCATTCTCTTCATTTATAACATACACCATTGGCAAAATCCTGTTAATTCTTCCTCCATATTATCTATATCTATAGTTCACATTTTTCTTGTTTCCAGCCCCGTGTGTCCCCATATCATCTGAATCCCAAATTCATTTTCTACAATACCAACAGATTTATATTTCTAAAATATCGGTCAACATTTTCTAATACTCCTACACTGTGTATATATTTAAACTTCTTCTGGCATTTCAGAATCTCTATACTATGTCCCTAAGGATCCCCAGTGGCACATTGGTTAAAGTGCTTGGCTGCTAATCAAAAGGTTGGTGGTTGGAACCCACCAGCCTCTCCACAGGAGAAAGATGTGACAGTCTGCTCCCATAAAGATGACAGCCTTGGAAACGCTATGGGGCAGTTCTGCTCTGTCCTACACAGTCGCTGTAAGTTGGAGTCGACTCAGACGGGAGTGGGTTTAGATTTTGGTATACTATATCCTTAGTAGCCCTGGTTTTACAAAGGTTAAGCACTTGGCAGCTAACTGAAAGTTTGTGGTTCATACCCACCCAGAGGCTCTTCAGGGGAAAGACTTGCTGGCATGGTCCGGTAAGATTACAGCCTAGAAAACCCTATGGGGCAATTTTACTCTGTCACATGGGGTCACTATGAGTCGAAATTAACTGGGTGACACCTAACAGGAACAATAGAGTACTATGTTCCTACGCTGTTTTCACCAGTTCTGAAATGAACTTACCACTCCAGCCAAAGCTGACTTGTATTGTCCCTTTTGGTCACCATTCTAATCCCTGCCCTCTTCATAAAATCATGCTTTTCTTTCAACTTAAATTTTTGCATATCCTTTTCTAAGATTTTGATTTTTTTTTT
>NW_004444046.1:259244-260738 GCF_000243295.1 Trichechus manatus latirostris | reverse complement strand
TTGAATGTAGGGTAGCTAAAGGGAACAGAAGAGATAATGAAGTCAAAGAGCTGAACAGAAGATTTCAAAGGGCTGCTCGAGAAGAAAAAGTAAATATTATAATGAAATGTGCAAAGACCTGGAGTTAGAAAACCACAAGGAAACAGTGCGCTCGGCATTTCTCAGGCTGAAATAACTGGAGAAAAAATTCAAGCCTTCATTTGCAATATTGAAGGATTTTATGGGCAAAATATTGAACAACTTAAGAATCATCAAAAGGTGATGGAAGGAACACACAGAGTAATTGTACCAAAAAGAATTGGTCGATATTCAACCATTTCAGGTGGTAGCATCAAGAACCGATAGTATTGAAGGAAGAAATCTAAACCACACTGAATGCATTGGAAAAACACAAAGCTCCAGGAATGGAAGGAATATCAGTTGATGTGTGTCATGGATTGAATTATGTCCCACAAAATGTGTGTGTATCAATTTGACTGGGTCATGATTCCCAGTATTGTGTGGTTGTTGTCCATTCGTGATTATAATTTTATATTAAAGAGGATTAGGGTGGATTGTAACACCTTTACTAAGGTCACATCCCAAATCCAATGTAAACGGAGTTTTCCTGGGCTGTGGAATGCAATACATGACATAAAAGGAAAAGGAAGCAGTAGAGAGTTAGGGACCTCATACCACAAAGAAAGCAGTGCCAGGAGCAGAGTATCTTCTTTGGACCTGACGAACCTGTGCTGAGATGTTCCCAGAACAAAGGAAGACTGATGACAAGGACCTTCCTCCACAGTTGACAGAGAAGAGAAAGCCCTCCCCTGGACCTGACACCCTGAATTTGGACTTCTAGTCTACTAGGCTGTGAGAAAATAATTTCTCTTTGTTAAAAGCCATCTGCTTGTGGTATTTCTGTTACAGCAGCACTAGATGACTAAGAATGTGTTTCAGTGAAGGAATACAAGACTGGAAGCACTCACAAGTCTATGCCAAGATATATTGAAAGATGGCTGCCTGGAAAACCAACTGGAAGAGATCCATATTCCTGTCCATTCCAAGGAAAGGTGACCCAATGGAATGTGGCAATTATACAACAATATCATTAATATCACACGCAAGAAAAATTTTGCTGAAGATAATTCAAAAGCTGTTGCAGTAGTACATCAGCCGAGAACTGCCAGAAATTCAAGCCTGATTCAAAAGAGGCTGTGGAATGAGGGATAATCATTGCTGGTGTCAGATGGGTCTTGGCTAAAAACAGAGAATACTAGAAAGATATTTACCTGTGTTTTATTGACTATGCAAAGGTATTCGACTGTGTGGATCATAACAAATAATGGATAACACTGTGGAGAATGGGAATTCCAGAACACTTAATTGTGCTCACGAGGAACATCTGCTTAGATCAAGAGGCAGTCATTCAAACAGAACAAGGGGATACTGCCTGGTTTAAAGTCATGAAAGGTGTGCATCCGGGTTGTATCCTTTCACCATACTTATTCAATC
>NW_004444046.1:257261-258594 GCF_000243295.1 Trichechus manatus latirostris | reverse complement strand
TCCTTAGAAGTGAGAATGGCGAGATTTTGTCTTATGTACTTTGGACAGGTTATCGGAAGGGATCAGTCCCTGGAAAACGACATGCTTGATAGAGTAGATGGTCAGTGAAAACGAGGAATACCTTTAACGAGGTATATTGACACAGTGGCTGCAACAATGGACTCAAACATAGCAATGATTTTGAGGATGGGACTGGACCAGGCAGTGTTTCAGTTCCATTGTTTGGAGGGTCACTATGAGCTAGCACCTAACAACAACAAAAGCAACCAATGTGGGGAAAAGCAAATATATAGCTCCAGCCCTTTCTGGCCTTTCAGTTTCACCTAAGAGTGGGAGGGAGGGGGTGTTGAGAAGTTTTGTGAAGTTTATAGCCCAGGGGCACAGACTGACCAAAAGACTGAGACCTAATCATAAGACTGTAAAACACTTGACTCCCCACATCTTACAACCACATCAACAGGACTCCTGTATAACAAGGCCTTACCACTGAAAGAAAAGCAAGACTCAGACCTTATTTAACAGAAGTCCCTAGGGGAAATCAAAAACAACAGGAGAGACAAGGCAAGGATATTCAAAGAAATTTTAGCCTCTGACACCTATAGGTATAAACCAAAAGACCAAACACCAAACCTGTTGCTGTCAGTTGGACTCCGAGTGACCCTATAGGACAGAGTAGAACTGCCCCATAGGGTTTCCAAGGAGGAGCTGGTGATTGGAACTGCTGACCTTTTTGGTTAACAGCCAAACTATTAACCAATAAATACAGCTTAACTCTTAGGCAGAAAAAGACAAATTTTATTTGAATTTGACACCATTTGACAGTAGTATGTTATCTTTTTTATGTATAAACTGAAAAAAAAAAAACATCCACTGCCAAGTCGATTCCAACTCACAGCAACCCTATAGGACAGAGTAGAACTACTCCCTATGGTTTCTGAGGAGCAGCTGATGGATTCAAACTACCCACTTTTGGTTAGCTGCAAGCTCTTAATCCCTGTGGCACCAGGGTTCGTTTTTACATATAGTTAGGCTTTATTTGTTGACTCTTTTTTCTTGTCGGGGGGTGGTGTCTTAGTCATCTAGTGCTACTCTGACAGGAATACCACAAGTGGATGGCTTTAACGAACAGAAATTTGTTCTGTCATGGTCCAGTAGGCTTCAAGTCCAAATTCAGGGCATCAGCTCCAGGGGAAGGCTTTCTCTGTCAGCTCTAGAGGAAGGTCTGTGTCATCAATCTTCCCTTGTCTGGGAGCATCTCAGTGCAGGAACCTCACGTCCAAAGGACGTGCTCTGCTCCCAGCAGTGCTTTCTTGGTGGTGTGAGGTTCCCTACT
>NW_004444046.1:247040-257085 GCF_000243295.1 Trichechus manatus latirostris | reverse complement strand
ACACATTTTTAGGGGGACACAATTCAATCCATGATGTGGGGGTGGATTTTTCTTCCCCTGCATGAAGGATATTGGTCAGTAGTTGTATATTCTTACAATATCTTTGTTTGATTTTGGCAGCTGGGAGAGGTGGTGACCTCACAAAATAAATTGGGAAGTGTCCCCTCCTTTCCTGTTTTCTGAAGGAGTTTTTTTGAAACTGACATTTTTTTCTTCATATATTCCATAGAATACATCAGTGAAATTGTCTGGTGATGGACTTCACATTGTTGAAAGTTTTTAAATTTTAAATTCAATTTGTTTAACAAATGTAGTACTAATCAAATAATCCAGTTTCTCTGGAGTGGGTTTTGACAGCTTGTGTCTGACAAAATCTAATCCTTTTTCCTCTGTAGGTAATATCTTTATCTAGCTAACTTTAACATTTTTCCTTGTCTTTTATTTTCATCAGTTTGAATATGATGTGCATTGGTGATTATTGTTGGTTTTGTTTTGTATTCATCCAGTTCTTTCAACATCTTAGATCTGTGGTTTGCTGTCACCTATTTTAGAAAATTCTCAGCCACTATTTCTTCAAATATTATTTTCAACCCATTTTTTCCCTCTCCTTTTCAGATTTAAATTATGCAGATTTTAGATCATTTGATATGTTCCACAACTCTTGGAAACTCTTTTTGCATTAATGTTTCAGGTTGGGTATTTTTTAATTGACTTATCTTCAAATTGATTGTTTCTTCTATTTTAATTTACTCATGAGCCCTTCAGAAGCACAGTTTATCTCTGTTACTATGTGTCATGGATTGAATTGTGTCCCCCAAAAATATCTGTCAACTTGACTAGGTCATGATTCCCAGTATTGTATGATTGTATACCATTTTGTAATCTGATATGATTTCCTTATGTGTTGTAAACTCTATCACTATGATGTAATAAGATGGATCAGCAGCAGTTATATTGATGAGGTCTACAAGATTAGGTAGTCTCGTAAACCAATCTGTTTTAAGATATAAAAGAGAGAAGTGAGCAGAGAGACATGGGGACCTCATATCACCAAGAAAGCAGCACAGGGAGCAGACAACATCCTTTGGACCTAAGGTTCCTGTGCTAAGACGCTCCCAGACCAAGAGAAGATTGATGACATGGACCTCCCTCCCGAGCTGACAGAGAAAGCCTTGTTCTGGAGCCGATGCCCTGAATTTGGACTTGTAGCCTACTAGACTGTGAGAGAAAAAATTTCTCTTTGTTAAAAGCCATCCACTTGTGGTATATCTGTTACAGCAGCACTAGATGACTGAGACACTATATTTTTCATTTGAAACATTTCCTTTGGTTTTTTATAATTACCATGCTTCTGATGAATTTTTCCTTCTGAACTTGTATGTACTATACCCTTTGAATTAGAACTTAAACATATTAATTATGTTGTTGTTAGATGGTGTCAAGTCGGTTCTGACTCATAGCTACCCTATGTACAACAGAAGGAAATACTGCCTCGCCCTGCACCATCCTCACACTCATTGCTGTGTTCGAGCCCATCGTTGCAGCCACTGTGTCAATCCATCTTATCAAGGGTCTAATTCATAATTAATATGTTCAATTTCTAATTCAAATGGTATGTTGTATACCCTTTGTATCAGAACTTAAACATATTAATTATACTTATTTTAAATTCTCTCTGATAGTTCCAACACCTGTGTCATATCTGCTTCCATTGATTGCTTTATTTCTTACCTTTTCATGTGCCTCACAATATTTTTTTAATGCTTTACATCTTGAGTTGCACAATGGTTGAGTTGCACAATGGTTAAGCATTTAGCTGCTATCCAAAAGGTCAGCAGTTCGGATCCACCAGCTGCTCCTTGGAAACCCTATGGGGCAGTTTTACTCTGTCCTACAGGGTCACTATGAGTCAGAATCAACCCATCGGCAAGGGATTATTTTATTATTAGCCTCCTAAATTGTGAGAAAATAAATTTCTGTTTGTTAAAGCCACCCATTTATAGTATTTCTGTTATAGCAGCATTGAGTAACTAAGACATTAGTGAAAAATAATAAATAAAATAACTTTAACCCTGGTGGTGCAGTGGTTAAGAGCTTGGCTGCTAACCAAAAGATCGACAGTTCAAATCTACCAGCTGCTCCTTGGAAACCCTGTGGGGCAGTTCTATTCTGTCCTATAGGGTCTGTATGAGTTGGAATATACTCATTGACAATGGGTATCCATAGGGGATGAGACAAATAAACCATATTATTAAGAAACAGTCTACTATATAGCATTTAATTGAGTAAAATATGCATGTATCAATCATGAACAATCAAGAATTTTCATATTATTTGAGTAAATCAGGTTTATTAATTACAGGATATACAGTAATACTATTGATGTAAATTTCAAAGTACACACGTTCAAGTATTTGAAGCAATTTTAATAAACTCCGAAATTTCAATATGATTTCAATATAAATGTACTCTTTCTTGGGGGATTGTGTAGCTTTTTTTTCCCACTTCCTCCCCATGTAAGTTAGTGGGCCTGAAATTTGTTTTAAAACACTCTGGAGTGTCAAGGGCTTTTTTTGTATGAGCTCATGATTTCTTTGGCAATACAATAAACCTACTGGGTTTTTGTTGATCAAGATGTTCTTCAGTTATATATCATTTACAGATGTGTTGGGAACCATAAGTAGCTGACTTTTCCAACTCTAAAAGACTTTGATCTATGGAATGCCTTGTTCCTTTACCTCTGCTTAAAAACCAGCCAGTTATTGCCAGAGCTCATCTCTTTTCATAAAACCTTAACAAAGTCAGGTAATAGTAGCCAAAGCAAACAGTTGCTATGACTTTTTTAACCACTTTTTGAGCAACGCACACGTTATCACTTTTTTTTTTTTTTTCCAATCACTTTCACCAGAGATGTGGAGTTCATAAGCATGGCATCCACCTTCCAAGGACCATGGACCAAAAATTTCTACCGAACATTTTGGTGTGGCATAAAAAGCTTCTCTTTCTAGTCTGCTTTACCTGATTTAGTGTCATCTGTCTCCAACCATGAAGCCAATGAGTTGTGTTTCAGTTTTTATTGTGTTTTTGTTTGTTTGTTTAGTTTTTGGTATTGTAGCACCTTACTTCTTATACAGATGTCTGTATTAATTATGGTATTACCTGCTGCCTAACAAACAAACTCCAAAAATGTCAGTAGTTTAGTACAATGAAAATGAGTTTCTCACACACAATCCCAAAGCAGATATTCTTGACTGACAGGCATCTTGAATTAAGTCATTCATGTCCCAGGTTTCTTACATCCACAACTTCACCATCCTCTAAATTTTCAGCCTCCTCCGCCTTCACCGAGTAAATGATGAAAGAAAAACTGAAGAATCACACAGAAGGATTTTAAAGACTTAACACTGGATGTGGCATATATGATTTCTGCATACATTTTATTGGCCATAACTAAGCCTCATTTTTACATCCAAGACAATGCTGAGAAATGAGTCAATTTTGTACCCAGGAGGAAAAAAAAGAAAAAGTATGATGAACACATATTATTCTTTATCAGAATGCAGAATAAGAATGAATATCGTTTATGAAAATATAATATGTAACAATATGTAAAAACCTGTATGTGAATGATGCCAACACCAAGATACAGGTTACATCTTTGAAGAAAAAAATATAAATACAAGGGATTTGGAACTGGGAAGGTGAATTTGCATTATATCTGCATTTTCTATGAGAAAAAATGTGAAATCACATGTGACAAAATATTATTATTTCTAAGTTTTGATGGATTTGATATAGTACTTTCTGTATTTGTGTATTTTTTGTTTAATATACAAATATAAAATCACAATTATGAAGATGACAGGAGACAACAAATTTTGGAGGATAGGAAGGAAATACGTTAATTGTAAGTGACTTATGGAATGTAAAATGCAAATACCTAAGTCCAGTCATAACCTCGAAACTAAGCAGAAGTATACACATTTGCACCACAGGACCCTCGAGCAAGCCCAGGAGTGAGATGCATCAGGTTTCTTTGAAATTAGAAATATTCATGGGCTTGAGAGAGAAGCAGTGCTGAAATAAGGAGGATTGTACGTAAATTTGGAAATTTCCTTGTCGAGTTTTTACAGACAGGAAACCCAATCTCACAGGCCAGCACCTAGCAGAATCACAAAAAGTTTATACTCAAGAGGTATTAAACCAGAGGGGATCTGGTGTGAAGAACTCCAAAATGCTCTGGGAACTAGATGTAAATAGATAGATAGGTAGATAGATAGACAGACAGATAGATACATAGATAGATGATAGGTAGGTAGGTAGATACAGATAATTCTTTTTTTAAAAAAGTAGAAGGTTGATTCCAATGTACACAAATTTATATATAAAATTTATCCAATTTTTCGAAGTGTTTTTTATATTTTCATGTGAATGCTACAAAAATAGTAGCTATTAATATTTCAGCCATAGAGGTAAATACTTTCAATCGGATTATTTTAAAGATGTTTTAACAATAAACTTCCATAACTACAATAATAAAATAGGTAAGGAGTTTGAGTATTTCAAAATATGGTCTTAGATATATCCAGTAAAATCAAATAGAACTTTAATAAAAAATTTTGATAACCCTTTGGTGACCCAATTTTTTTCTCCTTTGAATTTTTGTTGATACCATGTGTTTTCACTAAAGGAAGGCATGCTGATTAAGGGACCAATTCAGAATTTTTGTTTCGAGTTATGGATTTTGATACCCATTATCTGGGATCACATATGTTCCAGCAGAGGCTGGACATAGTAAATCCTACCCACATGAGTCAATGATAAAATCTTTATTTATTTATTTATTTTTAATAGATAATTTGCAAAGCATGAGGTAAACATGAAGGCACCTGGGAATGATCGCACGTACATTTTATTCTAATCTCCTTCTTCTTAGCTTTTCTATTGTTTTTCATGAAACTTTTAAAAACGTAATACAATGCATTCCTCCTTACTACAAAAGCAGTGCTTACAGCCTAAATAAAGCCAAGAAATTTTTTATCTCAGGAAAATTATCACTACAATGCATTCTTTGTTACTGCAAAAGCAGTACTTACAGCTCAAATAAATAAAACTAAAAGGATTTGAATCTCAGAAAAATTGTCACTACTACGTATTCTTCAAGGAGTCCTGGTGGTGTAGTGGTTAAGCACTCAGCCACTAACCAAAAGATTGCTGGGTCAAATCCACCAGACTGCTCTGTGGGGGAAAGATGTGGCAGTTTTCTTTCCTAAAGATTCACAGCCTTGGAAACCCTGTAGGGGCAGTTCTCCTCTGTCCTGTAATGTCACTATGAGTAGGAATCAACTCACTGGCCATGGGTTTTTGGTTTAGTATATATTCTTCATTATAACAAAAGCCGTACTAACAGCTAAGAAGCAGAACAGCTGCCCTGGAATATTGCAGACCTGCTCACAGCGGTGCATTCCACCTGCTAAATGTAGAAACAATGATTGGGCCCTAAGATTGAGTGCAGGTAAGAATAACTTATAGGAGTTTGAGCCTCTGGAAAAGTATCACTGCAATGCATTATTCCTTTTTGCAATGGCATTACTTATTGTTCAGAAGCTAGAAAAGCAGTCCTGAAAAATTGCAGAGCAAAGACTCAAAACAGAGCAGGGATACAGTAACACCTGTGTCTTTGTTATCTAGTGCTGCTGTAACAGAATACCACAAGTGGATGACTTTAACAAAGAGAAATTTATTTTTGATTTAGGAGAAAATATTGGAGCCATTATTCCCTGTCCTAAAATGTAACCCAGCTGGAGCTGGATTCACAAGGATTCATAAGGAGAAATCAGCTCTGCCCTGAGGTATAAAGACAATAGTTAGGACAATCTTGGAAAACATGTTTTAGAGAACATTTCACATAAACCTAATAAAACAGGGCACAAAAGACTCACATACTTTCCACTCTCAATCTTTTTCTGTTAGTATTTAGGGAATAGTAAGATTTGTTGGACCAGCGAAGACCCTCCTGACTGTCTTTACTGAAACCTGTGCCAATGATTATTAAAAAAGACAATTGAAAATACAGAGTCATGAAGATTTAGCAGTTTCTAGCCAATCTGTGAAAAGATGAAGCTTTCAGTGGTTTTGTCTGTTTTGTAATGTTAGTATATACTGATGATTCTGTAACATTCCTCGGACTAGAACTCTGACAGACATGACTCTGGCAGCATAGTTGTCAATTTTCCGACTTTTGTCTGTTCTGTAATATTCCTCGGACTTGGACAGACATGGCTCTGGCAGCATGCTTTGTCCATTTCCTACTATTGCCTCATTGAACATATGCTGAATAAAACCTTTCTTTTTGCTTTACTAAACTTTGTGATGTTTTTATCCTAGAACATTCATTCATATTCTAGGAGCCTAGAAGTCTGAATTCAGAGTCCAGCTCCAGGGGAAGGCTTTCTCTTTCTGTCAGCTCTGGGGGAAGGTCCTGTCAAGGAGCTTCTCAGCACAGGGACCCCAGGTCCAAAGGACAAGCTATTCTCCTAGCTCTTGTTTTTTGGTGGTATGAAGTCCCCGTGTCTCTCTGCTTGTTTCTTTATTTTATATCTCAAAAGAGATTGACTTAAAACACAATGTAATCTTGTAGATTGAGTCCTACCTCATTAACACAACTGCTGCCAATTCCACCACATTAACATCATACAGGTAGGATTTACAACACATAGGAAAACCACATCAGATCACAAATGATTGACAATCACACTATACTGGGAATCATGGCCTAGCCATGCTGACACACATTTTTGTGGGACTCAATTCAATCCATAACAACCTGGAAACAGTGAATGGCATCAGGTAGAAAGTGGCCACTATGACTGAACAAAAACTAGGAATAGCTTATTCTTTCGATAAGTACATTATCACGAAAACATACTATCTGGGAAACATGGTGAGGAGGCTTATCTCGGAAATAAAGGCAAACCGGTCAAAAGTTTACAAAATTCACACACTCACACATTGTTCCACACAATAATAAGGCTCCAACCCAGGGTTTTTGAGTTTCACCCATTTCAAAAGACTCCCACCTTAAGGCTAAATGTGTTAAAATCTGACTATTGCCTTCGAAAAGAACTCCAGAGGCATAAAAAGTGGTTGGGATACTGTATCTCCCATGAGTCACCAAAATGATAATCTATGCATTCTTCTAAATGCATTGTATTTTCCTAGGAGATGCATTATTGTGCTCTCTGTAAAACCAAATAGCTGATCTTCACTAACATAAATATGTAAGAATGTGAGATGCAACGGTAAACATTTTTCTATGTCTACTTCTGTAGAATTGTTGGTCAAAGACCCTGAACTTGTAATATATACAATAAATTGCATTTTCTGAAGGTGGGTACCTGTTTAGATCCTCAACAAACCTTCGTTGTTTCCCATATTCACAACAATAATAATCCATTCTCTAATATGTAAATCAGAGTCAGTTTGGAATTCTATGATCAGAGTTAAAGGTGAATCCAGAGGCAACTCCTTAACCTCTTTAAGCCTCAGTTTAAAATGATGATAGTATTGTCCCTTTTTTAATTGATAGAGGGAAATTCCTACTTGATGATTAAATATATGCCTTAATGTAACTGCCTTAGTTTCTTAGTGCTGCTGTAACAAAAATAACACAAGTGGGTGGCTTTAACAAACAAATTTATTTTCTCACAGTTTAGAAGGCTAGAAGTTCAAATTCAGGGCACCTGCTCTAGGAGAAGTCTTTCTCTCTTTATAGGCTCTGAGGAAAGTTCTTGTCTCTTTTTAGATTCTGTTTCTTGGCAATATTCACGTGCATGGAGTGGCATCCATCTTCTCCCCATTTGTGCTTACTTGCTCCTGTGTCTAATCTACCCTTTTATATCTCAAAAATGATTCATGTAAGAGATTCCCTAAGCAGATATGGCCTCATTAATATAACAAAGAAAACCCTATTCTCAAATGGGATTACATTCTTAATAATAGGGGTTAAGAATTACAACATATTTTGGGGGGACATAATTCAATCCATAATATTACATTAAATTCTAATTGCTAATACATTTGTTGTTGTTGTTGTTGTTGAGAATATACACAGCAAAACATACGTTAATTCAAGTTTCTACATGTACAATTCAATGACATTGATTACATTCTTTGAATTGTGCAACCATTCTCACCCTCCTTCTCTGAATTGTTCCTCCCTCATTAACATAAACTCACTGCCCCTTAATGCTCCTATCTAATCTATGAGTTGTTGTTGTCAATTTGATTCCACATAGATAGATCTTAAAAGGTCATAATACTCAAGGCAGACATTCTTTACTAGTTAAACTATTGTTTGGTTTTAAGAAGATTCCTGGGGATATTTTCAGTTTGAGGCTTAAAGATTAAATCAGGGCAATAGTTTCAGGGGTTCTTCTAGCCTCCATGGCTCCAGAAAGTCTGAAGTCCATTAAAATCTTAAATTCTGTTCTGCATTTTCCCCCTTTTGATCAGGATTCTTCTATAGAATCAATTGAAACCTTCAGTAATGGTAGCTGGGCGTCATCCAGTTCTTCTGGTCTCATGGTAGAAGTGGGAGTAATTGTTCATGGAGGCAATTAGCCACACATCCATTTCCTCCTTGTATTCCTGAATCTTCTTCTTCCTCTGTTGCTCCAGGTGAATAGAGACCAATAGTTTTGCCTCGGATGGCTGTTTGCAAGCTTTTAAGTCCCCAGACACTATGCAACACACTAGGAAGTAGAACAGAAGCACTAAACATGTTATTAAAACCTCCAAATCAATGAAGCAAATCCCATGAGGGGTTTGGTTGTACATAAGCAGCCTCAGTAGCTACTTTTTTTTTTTGTCCTTGTTGTAAATGTCTTTCACATACATTTTGCCAGTTTAACTTTTATAGGTATACAACTTATTGACAGCAATTACAATAATCAGCTGTGCAAACCTACCCTTGGTCAATGTGAATTTTCCATCACCATAAACTGAAACTCAGTACTCCATAAAAAAACAACCTCCTCTCACTTCCCTCACCCCTGTAACCACTAATAAACTTTGGTCTCTATACATGTGCCTGTTCTTTATATAAGTGAGGTCATGCAATATTTTTCCTTTTGTGATTGACTTATTTCACTCAGCATAATGTCTTCAAGCTTCATCCATATTGTAGCATTTATCAAGACTTTGTTTCTCTTACTGGCTGAGTAGTATCTCATTATATGTATATATATATATATACCAGATTTTGTTTATGCATTCATTTGTTGATGGACATTTAGGTTGTTTCCAGCTTTGGACTATTGTGAATAATGCTACAGTGAACATTTATGTACAAGTATTTCAGTTTCTGCTTTCAAGTCTTCTGGATATATACCTACATCTTAATTATCTAGTGCTGCTATAACAGAAATATCGAAAGTGGGTAGCTTTAACAAACAGAAATTTATTTTCTCACAGTTAGAAGGCTAGAAGTCCAAACTCAGGGTGTCAGCTATACGGGAAGGCTTTCTCTCTCTGTTGGCTCTAGGAGAAGGTCCTTGTCTCTTCAGCTTCTATTCCTTGGCTCTTGAGTGATCTTCATATGGTATGGCATCTATCTTCCCCCATCTCTGCTTTGTGGCTTGCTTGTTTAATCTCTTTAATTTCTAAAAAGAGATTCATTTGAGACACATCCTATATAACTCCTGTCTCATTAACATAACAAAGAAAACCTATTACCAAATGGGATTATAACCACAGTTGAGGATTTACCACACATGTTTGGGGTACACAACTCAAGTCACAAATCTACCCTTTGACCCCCACCAAATTTATGCCCTTCCAACATATAAAACACTTTTACCCTATCACATCATCCCCAAATCTTAAATGAACTCCAAGTCTAAAATCTCATCTTCTGAATCATCTAAAGAAAACATGGGTAAGATTTTAGGTGTATTCCATCCTGGGTCAAAATTCCTCTTCATCTGTTAAACTGTAAAATCTAGAATATAAATTATCTATTTCCAAAGTACAACCTTGGAACAGG
>NW_004444046.1:244192-246294 GCF_000243295.1 Trichechus manatus latirostris | reverse complement strand
TATAACAGAAATAACACAAGTGGATGGCTTTGACAAAGAGAAATTTATTCTCTTACATTCTGGGAGGCTAGAAGTCTGAATTCAGGGTGCCAGCTCTAGGGGAAGACTTTCTTACTGTGTTGGCTCTGTGGGAGAGTCTGTCTCTTCAGCTTTTATTCCTTGGCACCTGGGTGATCTTCCTGTGATATGGCATCTATCTTACACCATGTCTGCTTGCTGCCTTGCTTGTTTAATCTCTTTTATATTTTAGATGAGATTTATTTGAGACACACCCTACACTAATACTGTCTCATTAACAAATAAAAACTACCATCAAATGGGATTATAACCACAGGTGTACGGGTTAGGATTTGCAACACATATTTTGGGGGGACACAGTTCAAACCATAACAACCTAGGAGTGGAATTGCTGGATCATATGGTAGCTCTATTTTTAGTTTTTTGAAGAACTTCCACACTGTTTTCCACAATAGTTGTTCCATTTTGCAATCCCACTAGCAATGGATAAGGGTTCCATTGTATCTGCATCCTAGCCAAAATTTATTATTTTCTACTTTTATTTATTTTTTCTAATCTTAGCCATCCTAGTGGGAGTGAAATGGTATCTCATTGCGATTTTGATTTGCATCTCTCTACTGGCTAATGATGTTGAGCATCTTTTCATGTGTTTGGTGGCCATTTTGAATGCCCTCTTTGGTGAAATGTCTATTCATGTCCTTTGCTCATTTTAAGATTGAGTTTTCTTTTTTTCAAAGTTTTATATTATTTTGGTTATTAGATTCTTATTAGATATATGATTTCCAAAGATAATCTCCCAGCTGGTTGCTTTTCTTTTCACTTTTTTGGTAAAGTCTTAGATAAACAAAAAGTTTTAATTTTTGTGAGGTCCCATTCTTTTATCTTTTGCTGCTTGTGCTCCATGATTTTCAATGACTGGTTTTACACATTTTAAATGTACCATTTTAAGAGTCTTGTGAAATGTGTACAATTGTGTAAACCACCAAAAATATGTTTTTGAAAATTTCCATGCCCCCCAAATTACCCAAAGCCACTTTGAATAAAGCTTTGCTGACACCTATGGCTGTAGGCAGGGACCAATCCCCTTTCTACAGTTATTATTGTTTTCCCTTTTTCTTCAATGTCATATAAACGGATCCATGCAGTCTTTTGTGTCTGGCTTTGGAGTAGTTTTATATGACTGTTGTAACAAATTACCACAAACCTGATGGCTTAAAACAACACAAATTTATTCTGTCATGGTACTGAAGGCCGAAAGTATAAAATCAGTTTCACTGGGCTGAGATCAAGTTGTCAGTAGGGGCATCCTTCCTCTGGAGGCTTAGGAGAGCGTATTTTTACTTGCCTCTTCCAGCTTCTGTTAGCTGCTGGGTGCTAGCATTCCTTCGCTTGTGGCCACATCACTCCAATCTCTGCCTCTGTGGTCAAATTGCTTTCTCTTCTTGTGTCTGTGTGACATCTCCCTCGTCCTCCCTTTTATAAGGATCCAGGTGATTTTATTTAGTGCATCCTGGATAAGTCAGGATAATCTCCTCATCTAAAGATCCTTAACATAATCACATCTGAAAAACTATTTTTGCATATAAGGTGACATTTACAGCTTTTGGGTTTAGGACCTGATATGTCTGGGTACCAATATTCAGCCTAATATAGCCTTCTTTCAATTTCTTGATGTTTTCATATTCATCTATGCTGTTACATGTATCTACAGTCTATTAATTTTATGTCTAAGTAGTAATCTATTATATTGATATACCACAATTTTTCTATTCAACAGTTTATAGACATTTGAGTTTTTCCTTTTTTTGGCTATTATGAATAAACCTTTTATAAGTATTTGTGTACAAGTCTTAATGTGGAGATAGATTAATTTATTTTGGGTAGTGTCTTAGTCTGGGTTCTGTAGAGGAACAAAACCAGTGAAAAGTATATGGATATATATAGAGAGAGTTTTACTTCAAGGAAATGGCCCACATAATTGTGAGGGCTGGTAATGTCCAAATCCATGGGTCAGAGGACAGGTTGACAACCTCTGCTGGCTCATGTGATTGCAGGGGATGACAAACTCAAAACCTGCAGGTCAG
>NW_004444046.1:234596-243849 GCF_000243295.1 Trichechus manatus latirostris | reverse complement strand
CTGCTGTTTTTTAAAAGATGACTGTATTATTTTTACATCCTTGCAAAAACTTGATGTTGTCAGGCTTTTTAAATTCTAGATTTTAGTAGATTTGTAGTGGTTTCTCAAGGTGGTTTTAACTTGCATTTTCCTGACAAATAGTGTTTATAATCTTTTCTTATGCTTATTAGTCATGTATATACCTTCGTTTGTAAATTGCCTGTTAAAATAATTTTAACTTTTAAAATTGTGTATTTGTCTTGTTATTGCATTATGTGACTTCTTTATATATTCTTGGTACATGTCTTTTATCAAATGAATGTTGTGCAAATATTTTCTCCCAAACTGAGGCTTTCACTTTCATTTGCTTAATAGTTTCTTTGGATGAGCCAGTATTTTAATTTTGATAAAGTCTAATTTATAATTTTCATTCTAAGTTTTATGTGTTTTTTGTCCAGTCTAAGACACCTTTGCTAACTCAAGATCACATATTTTCCCCCAAGGTTTCCTTTAGAATTTTCTTGATTTTAGCTCTTATATCCAAGTTTGTGGTTCATTTGAAAGTAATTTTTACATGTGATGTGATATAGTAGTGAAGGTTCATTTTTTCCCCCAGATAGATATACAGTTATTGCACAATCTTTTGTTAAAAAAGAATGCTTTTCCCATTGAATTTTGTTGATACTTTAGTAAAAAAAAAAAAAAAAGTTTGAACTTAGATATAAGTTTGAATCAATATGTAGACACTTATTTCTGATTTATGTATCTATGCTTACAACAATACCATATTGTCCTGATTACTCTAGCTTTATAGTGGAGCAAATAGTGTCTTGTAGTTAATCTGATTTTGTTCTTTACTTTAAAATTATATGGATTTTTTTGTCAATTGTGTGTGTATATAATTGTTAGACTCAGCTAATCAAGTTCTATAAAAAACCTGCTAGGATTTAGTTTGGGAAAACAAGGAATCTATAGATCACTCTGGGTGAATTATCATTTTAACAATATTGAGTCTCTATATCATGAACATGCACAGTTTTCAAAATGTTTAAATAGAGATAGGTAGCTGCCATCGAATCTATCCAACTCATGGCCATCTTATGTACAACAGAATGAGATGTTGCCTTGTCCTGCCTCATCCTCATGATTGACAGTATGTAGGAATCCATTGTTGTTATTGTGCCAATCTGTCTGATTGAAGGTCTCTCTTTCCGTTTATGGCCCTCCACTTAGCCAAACACGATTTCCTCCTCCAGCAATTGATCCCTCCTAATGACTGAATCCAAAGCAAGTGAGTTGGACAATGTTCTGTTGTGATCCATAAGGTTTTCATTTGCTAATTTTTGGAAGAAGAATGGTGGGCCTTTTTTCCTTGTCTGTCTTATTCTGGAAACTCCACTGATGCCTGTCCAATATAGGTGGTCCTGCTGATATGGAAATACTAGTTGTGTAACTTCCAGTGTCATAGCAACACACAAGCCACCACAATACAACAAAATGACAGACAGGTGGTAGTCCCATCTTTAATTTCTGTCAGTAGTGTTTTATAGTTTGCAGCATACAGGACTTAGACATTTTTGTTAAAACTATTCCTAAGTATTTAATTTTTCATGACTTTGTGAAGGGAGTTTTAAAAATTAATTTTTGAATTGCAGGCTACTAGTACATGGAAAATAAGTTAATTTTTGTAAATGATCATGTATCCTAAAAACTTGCTAAATCCACTTAATTAGTTCTAGTAACATTTCTGTACTTTTCTTACTCTTTTCATTATAGTAACTAGTTTTTAAAAAAAGACAGTTTCATCTTTTTTCTTTCCAGTTTCTGTTCCTTCATTTATTTTTCTTGCCTCTGTGTTGTTTCATTGTGATATAGTTCTATCAGCTCCTTTCAAGTCTTTTATTGCTTAAATCCAAAATCTGAGTCATCTAGAACAGAGTCTTTGATTTTTATTCCTCTGAATATGGGGCATACTCTCCTGATTTTTCTTGCATGTCTAACAACTTTTGGGTTAAAACTGGGCATTTTAAATAACTCCTTGTAGCAAATCTGGATTCTATTTTATTTTTCTAAAGGTTGTTGTTTTCAGTAGACAACAGACTTGCTTGAACTTATATTCAAAATTTGCCTGCCCTATGTTTTGCTCAGTTGTTCTTGTTGTTTTCGCCTGGCTGTCTATGATTCTCTCTGCACCTAAGTAGTTTAGGTTTTTAGGTTTTTTTTGTACCCCCTGCCCTATGTTCTGGTATCTTATTCAAAACGTATATGTTAGGGATAGGCAGTCCAAGATGGCAGCGTAGACAAACTCCTCATAACGACCCTCTTGCAACAAAGACCTGAGAAAACAAGCGAATCAGATCTAGGTGACAACTTTGGAACCCTGAGCATCAAAAGCAAGTCTGAAGAATTGGACTGAGTGCCAAATGGAAGGAGAGACTGTACAGTAACAGTAGACATGGAGAATTATGGATCACCAGCAGCCTGCCAGCCAAATCTGTACAGCATGGCCATATTGAGACAAAGCAATCAGCTTTCCCAGCCAGAGCTGCCATCAGCTGGTGCAGCCAAGCAAGAATGACTCTGCACCCACATGGTGAGCAAGGTGGGAGTGCTCCCTGCCCTGTGAAAGTAAAGTGCACTCACCCCATCCACAAGACTCCCCAGCCAGCCATGCTGGAGGCCCATGAACCTGTAGTGCACCTCTATCCCACTCATTCATATTCCCCACACATAATCACTGTCTGGCAGCACTCACCACCACCCTGCCCCCTTAGCCAGGGACCCACAGACCAGCAGTTCCCACCCCTTGCTCAGACACTGGCACTGGGGAACCATGGACCAGTGATGCATGCTTCTCTGCCTAGCAACCCATACCTGGGGCCCATGAACAGGCTGCAGGCTCTCTTCAGCCCACCCAACCACACCAGGGACCTGGATCTGGAGGAACCTGCTTCTCCGCTCCACCACCCATGCTAGGGGCCTGTGGACAGGTGGAGCCCCCTTTTCCACCCACCCACCTGCGCTGGAATCTCATGACCCAGGGACACCCACTCTATTGCCCATCCACCCATGCTGGAGGCCCACGGACTGGTGGCACACTCTCTTAAGCTCAGTCACCTGAGCTTGGGCCTGTGGGCTGGAGACTTCTGCTTCTCTGCCTGGTCACTGGTGCTGGGGGCCTGGGAACTAGTAGTATCCCCTCTTCTGCCTATCCAACTGTGCCAGGGACCCAAGGACTGACAGTGTCCACTCCTACAGCCAACCACTTGTGCCAGAGGCCTGCAGATCAGTGGTGCCTTGTACTTTCTTCCAGTCACCAGCTCTGGGGGCCTGAGGATTGGCAACACACCCTCCCCCATGTCATGCTTTAGTGGACAGGGGTATGCCCTCCTAACAGGTATCAGTGGACTAGCGGCATCCCACCTACTTCGCTATCTACAAGGCCCAATCCTTCCAAGTGGAGGCTGTGCTGGCTCAGACTAAGCTGCACAGCCCTGCTTGTTTAGAACCATTGGTGAGAGTTTCTGTGCCATCCACCCAGTGATCAATGACCTAGACACCCTCATCCCTACCACTGGGCAACTGGCAGTGAGCGCACACAACTTCTAACCCAGTAAAAATTGAGCATGCTCCTTGCACCCATGCCCAGTGTCTAGCCAGCCAGACACATCACCTCACCAGCAATGCCAGCTACATCCTCAGCTCCCCACAAGACTAGCAAACAGAGACCCATGTTCACACACTCAGCCACTTCCCACCAACGTGGAGACAAGTGGTGAGAGCTCCAGTGCATCCAGACTAGTGACCAGAGTTGTATACATGCCCTGCCTACTCAGAAATATCAAAATTAAACAAAATAAAAAATCAGGACGCAGTAAACAAGCATAATAAATTAATCAATATAATAACACCTTAAGGCCTCAGTGACAACAGACAATGTCAAATCACATAAAGAAGCAAGACAAGATGACTCCTGCATGTGACCAAAATAAAGAATCAAAAAACTTTCCAGAGGAAGATATGGTAATGGCACTACCTAATAAGGAATTTGAAAGAGTAACATAGGATTCTCCAAGGGATCAAGAAAAAGATCAAGGAAAACACAGACAAAACCAAGCAAAACACAGAAAAAGCAATAAAAAAATTCAGGAAAACAAAACAAGAACAAAATGACAAAGTAAATAGACATTTAGAAACCATACAAAAACAGCAACTAGAAATCCAAAAGATTAACAATAAAATTTCAAAAAAAGACAACTCAGCCTGGCAATATGGCATTAGAGTCAGAAGCACCATGCCATCTTTCCATGGCAAAGATCTGAAAAACTAAGTCAAACAGAGTCACATGTCAATCCTGAAACCCTAAGCATCAAATGAAGAGATAAAAACTCAGCCAAGCGCCGAATGGAATAAGAAAGTGACTGAGAACAGAAAGTGAAGAGAGATACATGCAGAGGACCCTATCAGCAAGCACAGCATGAATCTGCCATCTAGGACTCCTATTGGAGATCAGCGACAGTGGGTATGAGAAAGCAGCTTCATGGAGCTTCCAGCAGGAGACAAAACAACCGGTAACCAGTGATATACGCTTTCCCATCCCCCGTCTTCTTCACCCCCAATCGGCCTCCTCTGCTTCCTGCAGCCACAGTCTCTTGGCCAGAAGGCACAGGCTTCACCCCGGTGTTGCTTGGATTCCACCCGCCCTCACTGGCTGGCTCTCTGAGAGCCACTTGTTGGTTGCTGGTGTTGCTTTTTTCCACTTCTTTAGATTTCTTCCTTACCTCTCACCATCTCCCCCTCCTTTCTCTCAAATGCCTGGCTCCATGTGCCATCTTTGCTTCTTCCTGAAAGACTATGAAACACTGCTCGACTGTGAAACTGCTTCCCTGACTGTGCCGCCACATTGGTGGGACCCCCAGAGCTTTTTTGTTTGTTTGTTCATTTCCTCTGATTTGTCCTGTTTTGATTTGTTTGTTTGCTGGTTTTCTTTTCTTTTCTCGGTTTGGGAGCCCCTTCTAGCTGGGCAGTACTGCGTGTCTTGGAAGTTACTCCCTTAGTCTGCACAGATGCACAGGGACATCCCTGGGAGCATTTCTATTTTCTTTCTTTTGTTTTGGTATTTTTTGTTTCTTTGTTTTGTTTGCTTCTCTCTCTTGTTCCCTGTCTGTCTTTCTTCATTGTCAGTTTCTCGAGTTATTCATTTTTCTCTTTTACCTTTTTTTCTTTTTTATTTATTTTTGTTTTTCCCCGTTTCTCAGTCTCTCATCTCCATTCCAATAGCAAGCTCCCTTAGCACTCACTTTTGTTTGTGTGTATGTTTTTGGCTCCTGTTCTCTCCTCTCTCTCAACTTTTCCATACTCATCTTAGCTCCACAAATCACAATCTGCCCCCTCCTTCCTGCCTACCTGCACCGTGTGCTGAACATCACACTCTCAAGTAGCACAGACACAGCCTACTGGAACCTGTTCTGCACTGATTCCCAGTCCGCACTGTCAGCTGTCAGCCCTAGTACGTGCCACAAAAACCCATCCCCAGGGCTGTGGGGAACATGCTCTCAAGGAACATCTAGCTCAATTTCCATAACAAAGTTTATAAAGACAATGTTCTACATTCCACCTTGGTGAATAGTGTCTGGGGTCTTAAAAGCCTGTGAGCAGCCATCTAAGATACTCCACTGGTCTCATCCCTTCAGGATCAAGGGACAACAAAGAGAACAAGATACAAGGATCACAATAGAGGGTCCTGAACAGAGCTGGAAAAGGATGTAGAACAAAATTCTAACACACACACAAAAAAGACTAGATTTACTGGCCTAACAGACTGGAGAAACTCCTAGAGTATAGCCCCCAGACACCCTTTTAGCTCAGTTGTGTAGTCACTCCTGAAGTTCACTGTTCAGCCAGGGATTGGACAGCCTCATTTAAAAAAAAAAAAGGACTAATGAGGCACAACAGTCTAAGGACAAGGATTAGTAGGCAGGAGGAGACAAGAAAGCTGGTGATAGGGAACCCAAGTTTGAGAAGTGACAGTGTTGACATGTTGTGGGGTTGTTAACAATTGTCATAGGGCAACATGTGTACTACCCGTTTAATGAGAAACTATTTGTTCTGCAAACTTTTATCTATGGTACAAAAAAAAGAATTATCTATGTGAAATCAAATTGACAACAGCAACTAAAAAGGTTTGATGGGAAGCCTAGGGGACAGTAAGTTGAAGATAATGGTGATGGAATAATTTGGAAAAGGTTAGTGAGAATAGTGGCACAACTGGAAGAATGTAATTGATGTCACTGAATTGTACATGTAGAAACTTTTGAAATGGTGTAACTTTGTTTATGTATATTTTCACCAAAAAAAGGGTCCTCAAAGGTCAAGAAGTGAGATTGATGACATGTCGTAGGGTTGTTAACCAATATCATAAAACTATATGTGTACTGATTGTTTAATGAGAAACTATTTGTTCTTTAAACCTTCATCTAATGGACAATAAAAATAAAAGAATGAAGAACCAGGAGAGGAGTGCATCCTGTGGGCCCTGGATCCCTGCATTAAGAAGCTCCCAGGTCAGGGGAGAATTTATGACAAGGACCTTTTCGCAGAATTGACAGAAAGAGAAAGCTTCCCCTGGAGCTGGTGCCCTGAGTTCAACCTTCTAGCCTCCTAGACTGTGAGAGAATGAATTTCTGTTTGTTAAAGCCCCCAAAAAAGGACAACTCAATAGGACATAGGAGCAGAATTGCATCAATGGAAGACAGAATCAGTGAAATATAGGACAAATTATCTGACAACATTATGTCAGAGGAAAAATCAGAAAAAAGAATGAAGAAAATTGAAGAAAGCCAAAGAATTATGTGCGACACTATCAAGATGAAAAATTTACATGTGATCATAATTCCAGAACAGGAGGAAGAAAAAAAAAAAAAAACCCACACACACAGAGAATTGTGGAGAATTTGCTGGCAGAAAACTTCCCTAATACCATAAAAGAAGATATCCATTCAAGAAACTCAACAAATCCCATACAGGACAGACCTCAAAAGAAAGTGATCAAGTCATATCAATCAAACTTGCCAAAACCAAAGACAAAGAAAGAATTCTGAGAGTAGCTTGGTAAAAACTAAAGGCAACCTACAAAAGGGAACCTATAAGTCTAAGCTCTGATTACTTGGCAGAAACCATAAAGGCAAGAAGCAATGGGATGAAATATATAATACCCTGAAAGAAAATAATTGTCAACCTAGAATTACATATCCAGGAAAATTGTCTCTCAAAGATGATGGCAAAATTAGGACATTTCCAGATACTCAGAAATTAAGGGAATTTGTAAAAACAAGACCAACCTCACAAGAAATATTAAAGGGTTTTTTTTAGACAGAGAACTAACGACATCAGACCAAAACCTAAGATTAGGATACAGGGCAGCATCAGCCAGATACCAACACAGGTAAAGAATTTCCAAAAATAAAACAAAGTTAAAAGACTGAAAACAGGAGAGACATCAATCTGTAAATGACAAAAACATCAAAACAAAAAGGGGAAAAAATTGTGTAATTATAGAACTTTCATATGGAAAGGAAGTCAAAGTGACATCAAGAAATAAAAGATTGCTTAAAACCTAGGAAAATAAAGGTAAATTTCAAGGAAACTACAAAGAAAGTTAACAAACATACTCATCAAAATAGTGAAGAAAAACAAAAGACTCAGTAAACAGAAGATCAACAAGAAAAGAAAAGAAAAGAAAATCCACAAACAAAAATAACTGAGCATAGAAAATTAAGTGGAACAAAGAAAGTGTCAACACCACACACATACAAAAACAACACACACAACGCAACAAAATGACAGCAGTAAACTCCTACCTATACCTATGATTAATCACACTGAAAGTAAATGGCTTAAATGCACCAGTGAAAAGACAGTTAATGGTAGAATAGATTAAAAACACAACTAATCAATATGCTGTCTACAAGAGATACACTTTAGCAACAAAGACATAAATAAGCTAAAACTCAAAGGATGGAAAAAATATATCTAGCAAACAATAACTAACAAATTTCAGGAAACGCAATAATGTTGTTATTGATTTGGTTCCCACTCATAGCAGCCCTATGTACAACAGAACAAAATGCTGCTCAGTCCTGCACCATCCTCACAATCATTGTTATACTTGAGTTCATCATTACAGCCACTGTGTCAATCCATCTCATAGAGGGTTTTCCTCTTTTTCTCTGACCCTCTACTTTATGAAGCATGATGTCCTTCTCCAGGGATTGGTCCCTCCTGATAACATGTCCAAAGGATGTGAGATGTAGCCTTACCATCCTTGCTTCTAAGGAGCATTCTGGCTATACGTCTTCCAAGACAAATTTGTTTGTTCTTAATCTCTGAAAAAATTGACTTTAAGGCAAAATCTACCATAAAAGATAAGGAAGGATATATAATAATTAAAGGATCAATCCACCAAGAGGACACAACCATAATAAATATATATGCACCCAATGACAGAGCTCCAAATACATAAAGCAAACTCTAACAGAATTGAAAGAGAAAGAGACAGTTCCACAATAACAGTAGGAGAATTCAACATGCCACTTTCATTGAAGGACAAAACAACTAGAAAGAAACTCAGCAAAGACACAGATCTAAATGCCAAAATCAACCAACTCGCCTCATAGACATATACAGCACACTTTACCCAACAGCAAAAAAAGTATATATTCTTTTCCATGCATGAGCATCATTCTCCAGAATAGAGCACATTGTAGACCATAAAGCAAGCCTCAACAAAATCCAAAACATTAAAATAATACAAACCATTTTTTTCTGATTCCAATACTGTAAAAGTAGAAATCAATAACAGGAAGAGCAAAGGAAAAAAATCAAATTCATAGAAACTGAATGACACCTTGCTAAAAAACTACTGGGTAATTTAAGAAATCAAATATAAAATTTAAAAAATCCTAGAATCAAATGAGAATGAAAACACATCTTGCTAAAATCTTTGGGACACAGAAAAAGCAGTATTCAGAGGTCAATTTATTCCAATAAACACACACACCAAAAAAGAACAAAGTACAAAAATCAAAACATTAACTCTAGAACTCAAAAATAGAAAGAGAGCTGTGAAAGAAGTCCAAAGTCACCAGAAGAAATGAAATAATAAGTATTAGAGCAGAAATAAATGAAACAGAACAGACAAACAATAGAAAGAATATAAAAGGTTATAAGTTAGTTCTTTGAAAGGATCAATAAAATTGACAAACCACTGGCCAAA